>NW_024582664.1:426456-430129 GCF_018398535.1 Haplochromis burtoni
GGACAATTTCGCAAGTCTTTCAAGGGGTTGAGCGTTCGAGCCTATACAGCTTGGAGTAAGACAACATGCATGAAGAGGATGATGTGGACAAAATACTCATTTGCCTAATAATTCTGCGCTCCCTGTACAGATAACTAAACTAGGAACGATTGACAGAGAAAACTGGTGGTGGTCAGAGGGCCCGGTGGCGCGGTGTCCGGCAGCCTCGCCTGTGTCAGTGCGCCCCAGGGTGGCTGTGGCTACAATGTAGCTTGCCATCACCAATATGTGTGAATGTGTGCGTGAATGGGTGGATGACTGAATGTAGTGTAAAGCGCTTTGGGGTCCTTATGGACTAGTAAAGCGCTATACAAATGCAGGCCATAAGCCTGTCTCCTAGAAGTAAAGTACGGAGTATTTCACTCCATTAATTATACCTGCATGATGGATGTAAATAAAACTTATAGCCCAGTACTTGATAGCATTTCCTCTGTGATGTTGTACTTGTTCAGACTATATTTTGGAAACTTCACAATGTGAGGTGAAGGGAACAGCTGTGACTGGTATTTACTGGCATGTTGTCAGGGACTGATTTAGATACCACTTGATTTGCCTTTGCTTTGTAGTCTATTGGTAAAGCAAGCTTTTTCAGTATCAGTATTTAGGAAAAACAGGTACTTATCTATCAATAATGAAGTTTTTTGGGGGAGTTTTTTTTCCTCTCACCCCAAACAATAATCAAACATGTAATTTGTACTCTGTGCATTTGTTTAATGGAGGTCAAATAGAGCTTGCTGTGAGAAACGTCTTGTGAATCCATGTATTTTCTTTCCTTTCTTAGTGTATGGAAAACCAGTCCTTCCAGCCAGCAGCAGGCAGCAATCAATCAGCTCAGAAAACCATTCCTTCAATTCAGAATTTTGTGCACCTGACGGAAGTGAAGCTGACAACAGTTGCCCAGGTAACACTGAAGGTATCGGAGGAGAAACAGCGGAACACAGTATCCCTCGCCCGCTAAGCCCCACCAAGCTCCTCCCCTTCATATCAAACTCTCACAGGAACCCCAGTGATGCTGACCTGGATAATCTGCGTCGCCGGCTGCAACATGCACCCCGACCCCTGAAGAAACGCAACTCAATCACAGAGCCCGAAGGCCCAGCAGGACCCAACATTCAGAAACTGCTCTACCAGAAAACCACTCTGGCTGCTATGGAAACCATCCCCATGGAGACGGCTAATTCTGCAGGGATCCATATACAGCCTACAGTTCATGAGGACGGGATGGGTGGCATAGATGGAGCAGCCAGGGTTCAGGATGAAAGTGAAACTGACTTGAAAGAGCCACTCCCTGAGAAAAGTTTGACCCCACCCCCACTACCCCCTTGCTCACCCATCTCTGATCCTACTTCCTGCCACTGCATGCTATCACCGCTGGAAGACAAGGACAAGGAGAAAGAGAAATGTCCATCAACCTTTGCTCACCAGGAACCGTTTCTAGAGGAGTTCCCTCCTTACCCACCCCCACCTTACCCCAGCTGCGGGGAGTTGGAAGAGGGAGATGATACTGTTCCCCTGCAGCCACCAGAGGTTGCAGGACAGGTCACAGTTCTGCCGGTGAGTGAGGTGACTCAGATTTTGAGAGGTTATTAAAAATCCAGTTTGCCTAAAATACAAACACAATTTTTCTTTCTAATTCATTGCAGTTCTGTTTTCTTCTTAGGGTAAGAAATCAATCCTCCATAAAGCTGGCAAAGAGCGAGCCAACCACAATTTGCGGGTCAAGTTCAACCCTTTGGCCCTGCTACTGGATTCATCTCTGGAGGGCGAATATGATCTTGTCCAGAGGGTTATCTATGATGTGAGTCACACAAAACAAATAGAATAAAATAGCCCATTATTATCATTGTACATGTACCAAAAAATTGTGGGAGCTACACACTGCTATACTTATTTTATAGATCCACTAAAAAGATTTATACTTGCAAATTCCTTGATTGTTCTTCACCCCAGGGTATATGGTCAGTATGTTACTGTGTGTCTTTCAGGTGGATGACCCTAGTATGCCGAACGACGAGGGCATCACGGCTCTGCACAACGCAGTTTGTGCCGGCCACACCGAGATTGTCAAGTTTTTGGTTCAGTTTGGTGTCAATGTTAATGCTGCCGACAGTGACGGCTGGTGAGCCTATGTAGGAAACAGTAGAAAACACGGGCAGTATAAAAGATGGACTTAGCCATGGTGACACCTCCGGACATAACTTCCGGATGTTATGTCTGTCTTTTACATTGTCTATGGTAGGAAGAAAGCAAATTAATTTGGCACAGCACCAGTCCTTATTAACTAACTACTCATTCTCCTTCTGTTTGTGTCTCCAGGACGCCCCTTCACTGTGCTGCCTCCTGTAACAACGTTCAGGTCTGTAAGTTCCTTGTCGAGTCTGGAGCAGCTGTATTTGCCACAACATATAGTGACATGCAGACAGCTGCTGACAAGTGCGAAGAGATGGAAGATGGCTATGCCCAGTGCTCCCAGTTCCTCTATGGTGAGACAAAACCTGTTAACATATTAACAAAAGGGGTTCAGGGAGATAAGCCTCATAGTTCATAACACATTTGTTGGTTTCAAGGACAATTTCGCAAATCTTTCAAGGGGTTGAGCGTGTTCTGTAGCAACAAGAGATTTACTGATGTATGATGGGTGTCTGTACAGGTTACAGGCGAGTTTGGAATTTGCTTAATTGTTCTTTAGGAGATTTAAAAGATCTTTGGTGCCATAAGGATCTTGTTATGATCTGCCTGGATTTTGAGGACTGTTGCATAGGTTCATGCATTTTAAAGGGGGTTTGGTTCAGACCAGTTATATCAAGGAAGTAAATCAATTTTGTAAAAGTTTTCTAGACTTGTGAGACTTGTGTTTCAGCAAATGGACTTGGACTTAAAGTAGTTTAAATGTGTCTCAGGTTATTACATTTTCACATAAAAGCTTAAAGAATATCAGACTCATTAACTTTTAATCTATTTTTGTCTTTTTAGGTGTTCAGGAGAAGATGGGTGTGATGAATCACGGTGTAGTGTATGCCCTGTGGGACTATAAGCCTCAGAGTGACGACGAGCTTTGCTTCAGTGAGGGTGACTGCATGACAGTGCTGAGAAGGGAGGATGAGGTGGAAACGGAGTGGTGGTGGGCACGATGCGGTGACCATGAGGGATACATTCCCCGAAACCTTCTGGGGGTGAGCCGCCCATGCCAAATTTAGCAGAGCTTGTATAAACATTTTAGACTGAAGCTACTCATAAGGAAATGTTCAGATTTCTGGGTTTAGGGTCCCATTACATCAGCATTTAAAACTTTCTTGTTAAAGTAAAAAAGCATCCCAGGAGAATATCAGAAAAATGTAATAAAGAATAAGACGGTAAGATTTCCTAATGTGCGGGAATTAAACTGTCTAGTCTGCCAATCTGTTGCTACTTCAGGTTGGCCTTAAATCACATGTTTTAATCAGATTTAAAAACGGCTTTGAGAATCCTGTTACTTAACAGTCTTAAGTTTGACGTTTCAGTATTTAATGTTATCTTAATGGTGTTTTAATGAGAAACTCTCTATCTTTCATTCCCAGCTATATCTGAGGATCAAGCCCCGGCAAAGAAGCCTGGCCTAAAAGACGGCTTGTGTCTCTTTCAGAGGACTACATGT
>NW_024582664.1:431043-433036 GCF_018398535.1 Haplochromis burtoni
ATAGATAGATAGATAGATATAGATATAGATATGTGTGTGTATATAGATATGTGTGTGTGTGTATATATATATATACATATATATATATATACATACATACACCGGTTGATCGCAACGGTAGTGTGGGTAGATCGCATGGCATTAAAAATTAGATGTCAGCCTATTTATTATCCATGCTCACTGTGAAATTTGTCACCTGATTTACATACAGGGCAACCAGTCTGATATCTGACCTTTTCTGACTTGTTGGTAACAACGTATGCACGTAAAGGCACGCCAAGTGCTGCAAAACTCAGAAACGGATATAAAAATGAGTGGGGGCTCTGGACCAAGTAAGAAGGAAGGATATTGCGAACTGCGAGTGTTTCTCACTGCAACTGGACAAGTCTACAGACATGAGTGACACAGCCCAGTTGTGCATTTTTATTCGGATGGTGTTTACCGATATGGCTTCAAAAAAGGAGCTATTAAAAGTACTGCTCATGAAAGAACACACGTGAGGAGAGGACATTTTTCTTCAGAAACTTTATTGAGAAAACCCAGCTCCCAGTATACAAATAGGTGTCCATCACCACAGACAAAGGGCCTGCGATGATAGCTCAAATGGATTCATTGCCAGTTGCAGGGAGGACGATGCTTTCCCGGACTTCCTCAATTACCACTGCATAATACACACATTATGCACAAAAATGCTTAACATGAAAGAGATAATGGATGTGGCAACAAAGTTCGCCTGTTCCATCGCACCAGATCTCTTCAAAGACAGCTATTTCGTGCGCAACTGGAGGTCCATTCTTAGTTGTTGCTACACACTGACATGAGATGGCTTAGTCGAGGGAAATTCCTGGAAAGATATCGAGAGCTCTGTCCAGAGATTAAGTTTTCCCATGTAGGTAAACATCAGTGTCAGTGAAGTTACTTGAAAAAAGTAATCAGTAACTAATTACTGAATACTTCCCCAAAGTAATCCCATTACTTACTGATTACTTATTTTTGAAGTAATTAGTTACTTAGCTACTTTTTAAAAACATTTTACAACCTGAATAGGTAATAAAGCAATAGATCTGTCAGCCCAATTCATCATATAAAATGTAATCAAATGAAAAAGTCTTTTTTAAAAACTTGTTTTATTAGTTTTAATCTTTTAACTTTATGCATCAAGCAAAAATTAAATTATGTGCAACATTCTCTGACTGGAAGAAATTTGTTTAACCAAACATTTAAACCTATTTTCTGCACTTTCCAGCACATAAAATTAAATAGTTTTTTGTGTTTACACTCACTCTTTCAAATAGATGGACGTAAAACACAGCAGAAAATAAATAAAATCAAAGACTCACCAGTCTTGTTGCTTTATTTTCACCTGTATAGCAGGAGTGGGCAGCTGGGGGTTTGCCCTGGTGCAGGTGTATCGCAGCTGTCATGTCAGTGGAAGAATCCAGTTTCTCTGAATTTCACGTTCCTGTGGCAGTGTACTCGGCGCTTGCGTGGAAGTTTAGGGGTATTTTTTGCTGTAAAAAGAAGTTTTCTTTCCACGCGGTGAACACCGGAATGTTTTTGTCACTTTTTACGGAATCAAACTCAAAGTAAGGTCAGTACTTCCACGCTTCAAACGCTGCACGCTCATATGCTCTCCCACACTCATTATATTTTCCATTGTTGATCTGCACAGCTGTTGCCACAAACGTCTCACTCGCTTACGTCATTGTCATGAGACACTCTCGCCCAAAAAAAATCACGGTTTTAGTAATGCAGCGTGCTCATGGGAAGGTAACAGTAATCTAATGACCTTTTTTTTGCAATAGTAATCAGATTACACTAACACGTTACTGTAATCTGATTACAACCAACTAAATGATGATCAGTGGCCACTAGATTTAGCATTTTTAACCCATCTGACCCAGTGGCGGAGCGGAGGGGGGAGGGGGGGCTTACTGGGCTTAAGCCCGGGTTGTTTTGTCAGAAGCCCGGGGTCTTTTGGAGTGTAATTTTT
>NW_024582664.1:434067-435647 GCF_018398535.1 Haplochromis burtoni
AAACAGCTCCAGCTCAGTCAGATTAGATGGACAGCGTTTGTGAACAGCAGTTTTCAGATCTTGCCACAGATTCTCAATTGGATTTAGATCTGGACTTTGACACATATCCAACACATGGATATGTGTTAGAGCACTAAGGATTCGCTGAAAAATCCCCAACTGAAGATGGAGCCGAAGACAGAACTGTTACGAAAAGCTGAAGAGAGCAAGCTATCTTTCAAGAAGTGGATCAGCTCTCCACAGTCAACTAGCACTGCTAGTTGTGTAGCATCCCTGAAGATTGTAAAGAGGGGGAAGCCGTTCACAGACGGAGAATATATGAAAGAATCGTTCATAAAACATCAGAGCATCTATTCTCCGACTTTAAAAACAAGCAGGAAATTGTTCCGAAAATTAGAGAAATGCCTCTTTCTGCAAAGACCGTCAGAGACAGGACCATTAAAATGGCAGAAAACATCAGCAGTAGGCAAATTGATGACATCAATTCAGCTCAATCATTTTCAATTGCCTGTGATGAGTCAAGTGAACGATGTTGAGCAGACAGTACAGTTATGCAGATATGTCAACTGTTATGGGCCGCAGGAAGAACTGATTGAACTCATACCGCTAAAGGGCCAAACACGAGGGCAGGACATTTGTGAGGCTGTTGTGAGTTGTCTAGAAGCTAAAGGAAAAAACACCACTCACCTGGTGTCAGTGTCTACTGATGGGGCACCCAGTATGAGATGAGCACATTAGGCTTGGTGAATTTACTTCAAAAGTCACTGGATCGATAGCTGATGGCGTTTCACTGCATCCTCCACCAAGAAGCACTGTGCGCACAAACATTCCCCCCTGAATGTGTTGAAGTGATGAACCTCGTTATCAAGATAATTGCGAACAGATTAAGCCACCGACAGTTTTGTTCATTGTTAGAAGAAGTCGACAACGCCGATCTCCTGCTGCACAACAAAGTCTGGTGGCTGTCCAGGAGAGAGGTGCTGAAACGCTTTGCTACATGTCTAGAGCATGTGAAAACTTGGAAAGCAAAGGCCTCCGCTATCCTGAACTGGAAGACCTCGATTGTCTGGGTAAATTTTACTTCATGGTGGATATGACAAGTCACTTGAACACGCTGAATAAAACTCTCCAAGTAAAGGGAAGCACGGCCCTGCAGACGCTGGAGAATGTTTTGGCATTTGAGCGCAAGATGACAGTGTTCGCAAGAGATGGACAAAAAGGTACCTTCTCTCACTTCCCCTCCCTAAGAGAGTTCAAAAAAGCGAACAATCAAAAAAATTATGATTATTCCCACCGTTGCATCATTGCATCATGCAAGCCTGATCTAGAAATTGAACTGGCCAACATAGTGGATAAAGATTTAAATAAGTTCAAAACACTGACTGCTGGCTGAGAAAAAACCCGAAGAGGATGAGAGAACACTGACATGGACTCTGTAAATGGCCTGTATTTGTTTAGCGCCTTACTATCAAATCAAATCAAATCAAAATTTATTTATTTATATAGCACATATTAAAACAACAGTGTTGACCATAGTGCTTCACAGTCAGTATAAGCATGAGACAATTAAAACAAACAAT
>NW_024582664.1:436641-442723 GCF_018398535.1 Haplochromis burtoni
TATTTCTTACTGTTACTTTTTTATTTCTCACTAAAAGGGACGGTCAGTAAAAACTAATAAATTCACCCCATAACATTTAAATGTTCAGCTTTAGCATGTCACACCTTTCAGTACCACCTCCACGTTACACTGTACTGCAGAACTGGTAGTCTCCAACATGCAGAATCAAAATACAAAGTGCGAAATCAACCATCACTCTATTAAACAGGAATAAGATTGAAATGCTACACAGGATCAAGGAAAGTACATTCAATATTTAGCTTTAAAATTGCACAGAACCCCAGAAAAATGAAGTTTACCTGCATAAACACTCCACCACATGTGTGTTATACTTGAAATGTGCGATTGTTTTTTAATCACTCAAAGGGCATGCAGGTTAGGTTTAGCTGCAAAAGCTGCCTGGCTTATAAAATGTACAAACTTCTAATACAGCCAACAAATATGAATGGAGAGTTGGAACAAACTGGAAACCTAGTAGCAAATATTTCTGTCATTCGTAAATGCAGATACTGAATGTACAGGATTTGATGGTTAAGAATTTAATACCAGTTTCTTCTACAAAATTTTTTTTCACCTTCTTGAGGGAAAAGGAACCTGCCACACTCCTGGAACACAGTGACTTATGATGCATTTAACTAACAGCTTAACTCCGGACGAAAATATATATTTCATCCAACATTCAGAAAGTAAATCATCCTCAAAAATAACTGTAATGAAATCACCTGGTCGTCCTGCAGAAATAAGTATTAGCATGAAGTATGTTTTTACAGTTCTGAATACAAACTAGTACAATGTGATCTCAAATCAAAAGACCAAACATTTTTTTGAATCACCAAAACATCTTAGGCTACGTTCACACTGCAGGCGAAAATGCATCAAATCCGACTTTTCTGACCCTATGCGACCCATATCCGATCACAGAAACTGAGGTTTTGGACTTGATTAGCATATGGGGAGACAATTCAAACAAGCTAAACGACTCCGTGGCCATATATACCTCTGCATGGAGCCACTGGTCCAAACGAGGCCATTGTTAAAGCACGGGCTCTCTTTTTTTCTCAGTGTCGTTCTTTTCCTAATTAATTTTTCAAAATTATGTCGGTTATGACTGTGCAGAAATTGATAGACTGCTGAAACAACACCTACTAGCTCTGTAGCAGCCATTTTTACTTCTATAAGCAGAGCGCGTTGTGTGTGACGTCTTCTTTTGCGTCTTCTTTTGTGCATGCTTTGAGGGCCGTGAACACTAGAGCGCATTTGCTGTTGCATTTTATTTGTAGTGTGAACAACCAGACAAAAAAAAGAGTCGAATTTGATCAAAAAATCGGAATTTAGCATTAAGACCTGCAGTGTGAATGTAGCCTTAGTCAACCATTCAGTACATATAGATCAGTCATTGCAATAATTAGTCCAGCAGTCCGCAACCCCCAATCTGTGGCAAAACTTCAAATTAATCTTCAGGCTTAAGTCCACTATGGTCATCCAGCTTAAGCTAAGACACAAATGTTTGTTGGAAAACAGCCTGAGTCATTTCGTACTGCGCCACGAGAGTTGAGGCTCGGGTGTGAAATTGATGGTTTTCAGGGTTTTCTATCATTAACTCAGTTAACTGGGTCTTTTCCCTTGTTGTAGTTGTGTGTCTTATTTGGAAATATTTACGCATTATCATAGCGACCAGCGAGCATTAAGGGGCAGAGAGGAGGATGTTACTCTCAATGTTGTTGGCGCATTTCGGGAGGATGTTGCTAATGAAGTTACACACTTCTGGTGATTATTTGAAATCACAAATTAATAGTTTGCCCACCAATGTTGTCAGATAATGGCGCCTGAGTCATCCAATGCTTTGTGAAAAATACCCCAGTGGCTAGACCACGAAAAAAAACCACGGCAAGGGTCTAAAATGTTTGGCATCATAAGCAGACTTCTTAGAAAGGAATCCACCTAAGACTAATGAAAATAAAGTATGTGCTAAATATAATCTTCCCTCACCAAATTTCTTGATGAGTTTAAGCGTGCAAACATGTCTCTGAGACAGTACGAAGAGCGAGGTCAATCCATCGTGCACATCAAGAGAAACAGAATTACACCTTCACTCCACATCAGCAATGAGTAAGCACTATTCATGCTTTTAAAATACTCCTGTGACAGTGGCAATGATAAAAATGAACCTTTTAATCAATCTGTGGCAAAACTTCAAATTAATCTTCAGGCTTAAGTCCACTTAATGGTCATCCAGCTTTAACTCAAGATATGAATGTTTGCTGGAAAACAGCCTTTCTGACATCACCGCAGGAACGGATGAAGACAGAGACATAGATCCAAGACAGGTGGGACTCCAACGTGATGTGCATGGCTAAATTTGATCAGAGACCTATGTTCCCCAAGCAGTCATCATTCTCACTGCCTCAACATCTGTCTGTTTGATGAAGGAGCAATTTTTAATAATCCTGCAGGTTCTGGTCGTGGTTCTGGTTGTGATTCTGAGAAGGGGGCAGCAGGCAGGTGACATGGCCGATGCCTTTGGTGACGCCCTCCCTGAAGAGAAGCTTAGCGCCCAGGCGCAAGTACTCGGGGTGTTTGATAAAGCGGAAACGAACAACAGCTCTCTCGCCAGTACGCAGCTCATCCTGCAGCAGAAATCCAAGGTTACATGATGTGGTTACATAGAAGCTTGAAAAATAATCATGTATTATGTAATTTCAAACCTTTCCATGAAGGCACTCCACAGTGGCAGTCTGCCTGACATTACCAACGTGTATGGTGACCTGTGACCCCCGACGGAAAGTCTTGGCATGGAAGAGCAGGACAATGGCAGCTTCAAACTGACAGCAGATGGTTGGGTTCATCTTGGGACTGACCATCACCATGCCCTGTAACACCAATAACACACTGATGTAACCACAGGTTGTTATCAGCAGTTGTAGAATATTTGCAGGTCTTACAGGTATCAAAAAGCAGTCCTTTATCCATTAGTGCGCAACTTGTTACGAATAAATTGAAATTTTCCTACAAGTTGGTTGTGCACACTCTCAGACATTTCCAGGTGGTAGAATCCAAAACTAGCTTCTATCATCCATAAGTTCAAGCTCACAAGAGAAATGTTTCATTTTTGGACAAATAATATGCCCACCTTCTAATACACAGGTTGCTATTTGAAGAGCAACGCTGGGTTCACATCCATCAACATATACAAGTTGTCAAAAACAAATGTATCAGCAATTTAGCATAAAAACATTCGATGGAAAGACAATACACTTTCCTCACATCAAACTATGCAAGTTAAGTGCAATATTGTCTCCTGTTGTATTCAGTTTGAATATTGATGATCTTTCTGTCAAGTTAAATGAATGTAAGACTGGGTGTAAGACTGGGTGGGTAACCTCCATGATGATTTGGTCATTTTGCCTCCCTACAGTCCTGGTTTGCAGTAGTTACTTAGTTTGTGCTAGTTATAGTGCCCGGTATGATATTGCTTTTAACCCTAAAAAGCTTGTTATTGTGATTGTTACAACTAAGGAGGATGACAAGGTAAATTTTCCATCTTTTCATTTAGCAACCAAGTACTGGATGTGGGGAACAACGTATAAAACTTGGGTCATATCTTAACAAGTGATCTTTGTAATGATGATGATGTGAAAAGACAGTGCTGTGAAGGTGTACAAGCAAGCTAATATCTTGGCACATAAATCTGGCACTTTTTTTTAAGCCTATTGTACTTTAAAAAAAAATACGGGTCATTTATGGTGTAATTATAGTAAAGCCATAACCAAAGCCAAACTGCAAGTGGCTTTTCAGGATGCATTTAGAATTTTCCTTAGACTTCCAATTTGGACATCTGCAAGTCAAATGTTTTTCATGAGCAACATCCCACCTTTTCATGCCTTACTCAGGAACTATATGTGCCAATTTATGTGTCATTTGAACGAGTCAAGAAATTCAATAGTCTTGTGAGTTTTGTCTTTGTTGTTTTTTCTTTTAATTATATGGATAAATTTTCTAAAAAAATACAATACAAAGCTACATCATCTCTCTGAACTTGTGTTCTCACCACTTGTGGTGTCTGCAGTTTCACCAATGACCTTAAAAATGTGCAGAGACCAAAAATTTGAATTTCTGTTTGGATTACCAGGAAGTAATCTGAGGGCTCAAATTACGGTCAGAAAAATTTTGTGTTTTGTAACCTTGTAACCCAAAAAATCTGAACATGTTATGTTTGTGCATCCATAGATAAGAATTTCAGTGTGCGTAAAAAAAGATTTGTGTTTGTAAAAAATAATTACAAGTTAAAGCTGAAAGGAAGAAATTTCTGGTCAAAATTTGCACTTTTAAGTTGAAACTCACACACAAGCGAGGGAACTTGAGCACAGAGTTACAACTACGCAGTCTGATTTACAAGTACAAAATATTTATGGCCACAGTTAGAGCCCATAGTAATCTGATAACAGCAGCTGTACTGACAGCAGTCCAGAGGTGCATGAGGAGATGACCTACAAAGGTACACTGTGCAAATTTAAACTGAGTGAAGTTGTTGAGTTTTAGAGTCACAGAAGAAGTCACTATATCAAGGAAAGATAAATTGACTGAGACACTTTGTATGTAGGGTTTGCAGAGTTTTTACTTCCTAGACAATTCTTGCATGTACGTTAGAACATTTTGGGTTGTCGTCTGTCCTTGCCAATTATAGAGATCCTTTCCTCAACACATTGGGGGACAATTCAAAACAACCGTTGCTTCAAGTTACCTCTTTATATTGTAAGGTAAAGATCCTGAACTAATAACAGAATACTCTGTATTTTTAGCATGAGTCTGGTCTGTGTTTCGCAGAGAAATTAAACACCATTAATAAATTTGAAAAACTGCGACCATGAAGGTCGACTGCGATCCTTCCCTCTGTGTTTTCCAAATTCTCAAAGGAACTGGAAAGTAACTTCCAGTATAAATGAAAGAGAGCAAACAAAATATGCAATATACACACACAGAGATGTATGAATTTGTGCAAGTTACATTTAAAAAAAAAAAACCCTTTAAATCATCTCCTACATCCTTTCATGTCTTTAGGTGGCCTCTAACCTTGCGCAATAGTGAACGGTCAAAGTTTCCCAAAGCCAGCGTTGCAGCCTGTCCAGCCCTCAGCACTCTGCAGGCAGAGCGGTTCCTCTGGATACTGCCCACCTTCAGACGCAGAAAACGGCCCTCATCAGTTGGACCCACCACCAGCCTCTCACCCTCCCTACACATTCCACTGAAACACAGACCGTCACACAAACACAAACTGTTCTTAGTGTAATGCACGGCACTTTCCATGATTACAAACACCTGCTCTGTGTCCAACCAAGGACCCGTAAAATGAAAAGCTGCGATATATTATCAAAGATTCTATTCTTATAAAAGTAATGTGTTATATATATCTCTATGAATATTTGGGGTTCCCACTGTTTCAAGAATAAAATGTAAAATAATATTGACAACTTATTAAAGCAGACAGTGCTATCTCACCTGTACAGAGTTCCTCCAACCACAGTCCCAACGTCAGGAACTGAGTAGATCTCATCAACCTTCAAACACAGAAACGATTAAATGTCAGTCTGCGCTTTCCACACTCCAGCATGCAAGTCACACACACGTCTCTACCACGTTCTATTAGGGGCTGGTGTGTGTGTGTGTGGTGTGTTTTTGTTTTCTTTTTCCTTTTTCGGCGCAGGGTAGGCAGGGCGGTGATTCGCAGGATCACCAGCACACCTGTGGCAAATCAGGCCGGAGCTTTTATAGGGAGCTGACATCTGGTGTAAGAGTATTGCCTCTTCCACAAGTAGTAACGTGCACGTTCGCTCTCTAGATTGGAATCTACGACCTGCCGAGTGTTTTAAGATCTTATTTTCCTTCCACCTGCCTGCCTCGCTCCCCAACTGCCTGTCTGTGCCTCTGAAGACTGTTTAATCGGTCTGAACTGGGAATCACCTTGCCTACCAATTCAATTACATTCAAATTCTTAATTACTTATTCCCCAAAGGGGAAATTTGTTTAGCAGCAAGACAACAATAAGAGTAAACAAAACAATAATGTTAATAATAATAATAACAAT
>NW_024582664.1:443971-446348 GCF_018398535.1 Haplochromis burtoni
TATTTTTATATTTCAATATCACAATAATCTTCCAATTAAAAAAGAACTAACATAAATAAATTACACTTCAGCTAAATACTTCTAATTTGTTTGCCCAAACCACACAGAGCCGCACTACAAGGACTAAAGAGCCGCAGGTTGCCGACCCCTGGCCTCTACTTACACTGTGGTAAACAGATGCTGCACAATGAAGAGTGGTAGTAAGACTGCGAGTGCAGCTGCAGTAATGTAATAATTCATCTGCTTGCTTTCCTGACTGTTTGGCTGCTAGCCTGTTCATTACTCCACTGCCACTTTCCCATGCTGTGAATCTCAGTACTGTCATCATTACACTAATCCAATCATCTTCTTGCCCGCCTTCTTTAAAGCCAATCAGCCACTCTGTGTGGTTTAAATCTCACTGCTCTGTCATTCCCTCTTTCAGGTTCTCATTCGTGTAACCCAATCAGAGCTCCATCTTCCTCACCACAACCATCTAGACTGGGAGAGGTCTTATCCTAACTCTTGTCACGCCTGAGAATCTTTTCTGCCATGATGGTCCATCAGAGTCTAATCGCCAAATACATTAGTTTATCTGTCACAGTAAATCATGTTCATATCATCCAAATGATCTCTAGTTATTGAACTGATGTTGTGGGGAGACATATCTGTTTTGGTACTGTGGGAACTCAACTTCCTTATATACACACGTATATAAGGAAATAAATATTTCAAATGTCAAAATATCTGTAAGGGAAATAATTACATTTAAGTTCAAACTTGGTTTGGTGTACGGTTATAGGAGGTTAAAGTGTGAGAGGTATCTCAATTCCCCTCATATGGTCCCCAGGCAGCTGAACTGTGGCGTGAAGGCAATAAAGTAAAATTAAAGTTAAAGAAAAGTTAGAGTTAGGTTAAGGTTAGGTTAAAATTAATAAAGTTTCGGGTACTAGGGCTGTTTGATATAACGATATAAAAATGTCTATCGTTTCCTATTATGCTATCGTTTGTTTCGTGGTGTCGCAAAATAAACTGTTTATGGCAATATTTTCATGATTTTGATGGTCATTGTAGTGGTGCGTGTGTGTGTGTGGGTGTGTGTGTGTGTGTGCTGTGCGCGTGTGTGTGTGCGTGTGTGTGTGTGTGTGTGTGTGTGTGTGTGTGTGTGTGTGTGTGTGTGGCTGGATGCACATTTGCAGCATTACACCCATCTTCACCCTTTCCAGTGTGTCTGGTGAGAATCTGGACCTTCTGAAGGTTTTTTTGAACATCCTTCCTCCACTGAGCAACAGCAAGGAGCAGGAAGAGCTGATGCAGCAGCTCACTGAGTTTCAGGTATCCAAACCCACATACACACATATGCTTTTTTTTCCATCACCTCTTTTTTTTATTTTATTTTTATTATTTAACAATCATATAACTATGTCTATACATACACATTTATATCCTAAATAAGTATATTCAAAAGAGGGAGAGAGGGAAAAACAAAACCTCAAAAAAACCCCCAAAAAAAAACCAACACCTGCTGTAGACCCATATATATAATCTTGGGGCAGATATGGGAGGAGGCCATACCTCCCAGTTTTACTTATTAAAGTAATCTATAAAGGGTTGCCAAATTAGGTAAAACTGTTTAACATTATCTCTTAATGAAAATTTAATTTTCTCCAACTGTAAATGATACATTGTGTCTCTTAATAAAGCAGAATGAGTTGGGGGGGCTTTATTTTTCCAATTTAGAAGTATAAGGCGTCTTGCAAGCAATGTTATAAAACTCAGAGCACGAATTTGTTTATTATTTAAGTTTTTAACTGTAGCTACACCAAATAGTGCCATTACTGGGTCTGGGGGGAGCTGTTTTTTAAAAATATCAGACAAAGTTTTAAATATTTTAGACCAGTAGGTAGCGATATTAGGACATGTCCAAAACATATGTGACAATGAGGCAGAATTCTGGCCACATCGATCACATCTTGAGTCAGCCCCTGGAAACATCCTTGAAACCTTCAATTTAGACAGATGGAGCCTATGCAAGGACCTTAAATTGTAGTAGTCCGTGCCTGCAGCAGACAGAAGTGGAGTGAACCAGTTCTTGTGCCTTAGTCCATTGATCTTCAGTGATGTTAGTAGCCAGTTCTTCACTCCAAGCATTTCTCAAGTGGTCCAGTGTAGCTGTACTGTCTATTTGCAAAAGTTGGTTGTAGATCCTAGAAATAGCTCCTTTCTTTAGCCGGTTCATTAGGAACAGATCATCTGAAACCAGCTTTTGTGGTTCATTGGGAAAGGATGGAAACGTTTCTTTAATAAAATGACGTATTTGTAAATACTTGAAAAAATCTGTTTTCTATGGAAAATTTTTGCTGAAGTTGTTGAAACGAAGGAAAAAGATGATCAAGAT
>NW_024582664.1:457643-476707 GCF_018398535.1 Haplochromis burtoni
CTCCCTCTCCTGCTACGTCATTACATTCAAATCATGGAATCTGATCAATATCGAGACTGATTTCGGCTTTCGCTTGATGCATTGAATCACGTACTACTAGTACTCTACTTGGTTATTCAAAATTAATCCCCAACCTTTAGGTGTCTTTTAGAGAAGACTTCTAATTCAACATACATAGCCAGTCTTGAGGTTTAACAGATCTTTAGTAATGATAATTAATCGGGCTTGATCATATCTTACGTATTGTATTTTTATTACTTACTATCATCTCAGAGGATCTCCTATTACAATGTTTTCGGTTAGTTTAAAACGGCTTATACTGGCATGCAGGGGCGAGTTACTACAGTTCAAATTTTTAAAAAGTAGCTAAGTAACTAATTACTTCAAAAATAAGTAAAGTAATGGGATTACTTTGGGGAAGTATTCAGTAATTAGTTACTGATTACTTTTTTCAAGTAACTTCACTGACACTGATGTTTACCTACATGGGAAAACTTAATCTCTGGACAGAGCTCTCGATATCTTTCCAGGAATTTCCCTCGACTAAGCCATCTCATGTCAGTGTGTAGCAACAACTAAGAATGGACCTCCAGTTGCGCACGAAATAGCCGTCTTTGAAGAGATCTGGTGCGATGGAACAGGCGAACTTTGTTGCCACATCCATTATCTCTTTCATGTTAAGCATTTTTGTGCATAATGTGTGTATTATGCAGTGGTAATTGAGGAAGTCCGGGAAAGCATCGTCCTCCCTGCAACTGGCAATGAATCCATTTGAGCTATCATCGCAGGCCCTTTGTCTGTGGTGATGGACACCTATTTGTATACTGGGAGCTGGGTTTTCTCAATAAAGTTTCTGAAGAAAAATGTCCTCTCCTCACGTGTGTTCTTTCATGAGCAGTACTTTTAATAGCTCCTTTTTTGAAGCCATATCGGTAAACACCAGTTGCCAAGTGCTCTGCTAGTCTGCAAATTTATTGATAGAGGTAAGATGAATCGACCTATTTTGCTGATACTTGTGCAGTAACTTGGGCTAATTATTCTTGTAAATAAGATATAGTTCTTTAATATTTCCGCTAAGTACTCTTTAAAATACCAGAATAGGGAGGATGACACCATCCTCCCTATTCTGTATTTTTAGGTTTAAGTTATTTATTACACGGCGTGCTGCGGGGAAAAGCCTGTTCTAACGTTTGAGTCTAAGCTTTATTTTTTAGCACCTGGCGCCTCTTTTTTACTTCTCATCTGTAAACACTCTGTCTTTCCGTAAGAGTGTCAGTTTATTTTGAAAAGTCTCAACAGGATCTTGAACTTTATTGTGAAAGGTTTATGTGGAAAAAAACAAGCGGAGAGCACGCCATGGTTTTACCGTCAGTTGTTGCTAACGACAACGCAGTAAAAACAGCGCTTGTCCATCTGTAGTGTGGTTATATTATCATAAGAGAAAGAGAGAACTTTAAGAAATGAATACAGCACACACACACACACACACACACACACACACACACACACACACAGTGAAGTGAAAATTCAATTGAGTACATCATTAAGTGTAATATTTTTCCACTGTGGACATAATGATAAGTGAATTCACCAACACAAAACCGTTCTTAATAGAAATACAAGTTGATAATGGGATAATACAGATACTACACACAATGTTACACCTCGGACACATAAAAGTTGTTGTGGAAATCTCTGACCAGTATCAATGGAGAACAAAGTAACTACAAGCTCCTGCTCCTGCAACAGAACACAAAGTGCTGTAATCAAATACTGAGCCACAACAAAAGACATAAAAGTATTTCATGTATGAATGACTTTTACTTTTAAGATTTACAATACAGTTTAGTGCAACTACTACATAGTCATTATTTTCCTGTGTAAATCGTTGGTTGTTATAATAAAAAATGTCAGTTGAACATATCATATAGCAGACACACAGTGATATTTGAGAAATTACAGCCTCTAAACGCTTCCTGTAGGTTCCAATGAAAGTCTGGATTGTGGTTGAAGTTATTTTCGACCATTCCTCTTTATAAAACATCTCTAGTTCATTCAGATTTAATAGCTTCCAAACATAGACAGCTCTCTTTAACTCACACCACAGATTTTCAATAATATTCAGGTTTGGGGACTGAGATGGCCGTTCCAGAACGTTGTACTGGTTCCTCTGCATGAATGCCTTAGTGGATTTTGAGCAGTGTTTCAGGTCGTTGAAAGATCCCGGCGCAGCTTCAGCTTTGTCACTGATTCCTGGACATTGGTCTCCAGAATCTGCTGATATTGAGTGGAATCCATGTGTCCCTCAACTTTGACAAGATTCCCAGTCCCTGCACTGGCCACACAGCCCCACAGCATGATGGAACCACCACCATATTTTACTGCAGGTAGCAGGTGTTTTTCTTGGAATGCTGTGTTCGTTTTCCTCCATGCATAACGCCCCTTGTTATGCCCAAATAACTCAATTTTAGTTTCATCAGTCCACAGCACCTTATTCCAGAATGAAGCTGGCTTGTCCAAATGTGCTTTAGCAAACCTCAAGCGGCTCTGTTTGTGCTGTGGGCGGAGAAAAGGCTTCCTCTGCATCACTCTCGCATACAGCATCTCCTTGCGTAAAGTGCGTCGAATGGTTGAACGATGCACAGTGACTCCATCTGCTGCAAGATGATGTTGTAGGTCTTTGGTGCTGGTCTGTGGGTTGACTCTGACTGTTCACCATTCATCACTTCTGTCTATCCGAGATTTTTCTTGGTCACTTTCTTGCCACTTTGAGCCTTAACTTGAACAGAGCCTGTGGTCTTCCATTTTCTCAATATGTTCCTAACTGTGGAAACAGACAGCTTAAATCTCTGAGACAGCTTTCTTTATCCTTCCCCTAAACCAGTGGTTCCCAAACGTTTTTTGCTAGGCCCCCCTTTGTTTTACAAGAAAACTGTTCGCGCCTCCCCCTTCTCGCGCACGCACATGCACGAACACATCCTTCAACCACACACACCCATATTTGTAGTTTCTTTCACACCTCAAACATTTAGTAAACAATTAAGCAAATACAAGTAATCTGCAATAAATGACAGGTAGTGATAAAATAAACTAAATAAATAAATTTATCGAGTGGAAAAAAGTTGGCGTTCATCCTCCAGCTTCACTGTGCTAATGTTATGCTAACATAGCTGTGTCGCTAGCAATCACGTAGCACAACATTATATACCAGGTAGTCCAACTTCAGTAACCCTGCAAACGCCACTGCTGTTTAGTTTCCTGTCTTCATTTATGTTGGAAGTGGTAGCAGAGCTGTACGTTTTAATTAGTTTCAAAAATCTCTCAGTCAGAACATGGTATGTCATGTTTAGGTGGAAACTAGCGAGCTAACTTCCTGTTAACTTCTAACTCCGTTAAATTTAATAAATTCTGTTTTCGTGGATGCCTGGATGTTAAACTTAATTGTTACACCTGCTAAAGCAGCAACGCTGATGATTTTCAGGGTTCGTACGGGTGCTGGAAATCCGTACGAACGGATAAGAGGAGAAATGATTCTCCTTTGTCTCAGTGTTCGTTTGACTTTGGGACCTGAAGCAGACGGAGTTTTGGACCCGGATTACTCTGCGAAGCTCCTTA
Source organism: Haplochromis burtoni (assembly GCF_018398535.1). NCBI lineage: Eukaryota > Metazoa > Chordata > Actinopteri > Cichliformes > Cichlidae > Haplochromis > Haplochromis burtoni. The sequence goes on from NW_024582664.1 coordinate 461,259, forward strand.
CTACGGCAGCCGTAATGCTCTGACAATCCATCAAAACATTTTTTAACAGATTTCTGCATGCCAAAATCGGTTCGAAGTCAGTAAGCACAACCAGAATTCATACATGAGACACACTCAATTTTTGAGAAAATTAAAGGATTTTAAGTGTGCCTTATAGTGTGGAAAATATGTTATACAGAAGAAAAGAATATATCGCGATATATATCGTTACCGCACATGCTTCAAATTATATCGCCATATGGATTTGGGCCATATCACCCAGCCCTAACTGTGTGTGTCTCCTATATGATATATTTAACTGACATTTTTTTATTGTAACAACCAACGATTTATACAGGAAAATAATGACTATTAATAAGGTTGGCCAAACTTTTGCATCCCACTGTAAGTAGACCATGCAAGGTCACTATTACAGTGCAATATTAATATTAGTGTTCATTAGTTTCTTTTCCTCCGTATTACCTGTTGGTGTCAGTCTTTGCTTTGGATGTGCAAGAACAACAACATTGTGGTGATTACCCAAAATGCAATGCGATTTATGAATTCGACTTTAAACAAGTTTTCCGAAAATGTTATCATCCATTATAGAACAGTTATTTTGTGCTTTGTGTATCGTAGCAGTATTTCCATGACCTTCACTTATCATTTCTGCAGCACTATATACTGCTTTATCTATATATTAGTGAATTTTGTTTATACTGCTGTATACACTGTACAATTAAGCTATTCCCCGCCATACACAGTAGCTGATAAGTATTGAGTATTTTTACTCACCATGTGGACTGGGTGAACTGCTGTGCTGCACTCACAGCATCGTCAGGGTTCAACACCACCATGGGCACCTTGTTGCAGCCTGGCTGCTTCAGAACTCGCTCTAGTTGTCTGACTGTTCGCTCCACAGTGCCTCGGGAACACAGGTCCACTTTACTGACTACAATGAAGATAGGAACTTTCAGCGCCATGGCCAAGCCCAGGTGTTCCCTAGTTGTACCAGCTGGATGAAGGAAAAAAATAAAATACTCAATTACCCAGAATACTTGTCTTGTGATGTTTCGCATCTTATGTGCATAGGAAATCTAAACGTTACAAGGCAGTTGGATCCAAGTGAGAACAATTCTATTTAATTTTTAAATATTCAAATTATTTGTGCCTAGAAAGTAGTCAGAGGCCTGGACTCTGTACTATGAAGTGAGTTAAACATACCTAGAGTATCTGTCAGTTATCTGGATTCACTTACCCAAACACTGGTAACCAGGATTAGAAGTGGAGAGGAAAAAAATTACTGTATAGTCGATTATTGTTAAAATCACTCTGTGTCTTAAATGTTATAGGTTAGTAAGACTAGAAAAGAGGTGCTTTATTACTAAAGTGTAGCCTATTTGACACATGAAGGAAAGCTTGTAAAAATGCTGGGTGTGTTAACAGACTTGTCAATGCCTCTATCATTAAGTCACGGAAGAATCTGATGAGGTGTAGATGAGCATTCTGTTTGACTAATGTTTAAATTTGCACAAGACAGTTTTAGTTTTTATTATTTCAGCTGCAGCTGCAGATGGTCGCATAATGGTCTGAAAGCAAGTAAAGAATAATTATAAAAACAAAATTCAAAGCCCTTTTTCCATTAGTACCTACTCAGAGCAAGTCGGCACGGTTTGCCAGTTTTTATAGGGTTTTCCATTAGTTCCTGTTACCAGGTACTTTTTAGTATCTGCTCGCCCGGGGTTCCAAGTGATCCAGACAGGTAGAATACAAGTGTGTTTGGACAGACAACACATCTCATTTGTTTCTTGTATCTTTTATACCACGTCATGACACCTCTTTTATCCAACTAACTCCTAGATAATGTCTTCATCAAATGAAACCCTACACAATCAAAGAGAAACCTGCTCTGTTCATAACGTACAGTGGGGCAAAAAAGTATTTAGTCAGCCACCGATTGTGCAAGTTCCCCCACTTAAAATGATGACAGAGGTCAGTAATTTGCACCAGAGGTACACTTCAACTGTGAGAGACAGAATGTGAAAAAAAAATCCATGAATCCACATGGTAGGATTTGTAAAGAATTTATTCGTAAATCAGGGTGGAAAATAAGTATTTGGTCACCTCAAACAAGGAAAATCTCTGGCTCTCACAGACCTGTAACGTCTTCTGTAAGAAGCTTTTCTGTCCCCCACTCGTTACCTGTATGAATGGCACCTGTTTGAACTCATCATCTGTATAAAAGACACCTGTCCACAGCCTCAAACAGTCAGACTCCAAACTCCGCCATGGCCAAGACCAAAGAGCTTTCGAAGGACACCAGGAAAAGTATTGTAGACCTGCACCAGACTGGGAAGAGTGAATCTACAATAGGCAAGCAGCTTGGTGTGAAAAAATCAACTGTGGGAGCAATCATCAGAAAATGGAAGACATACAAGACCACTGATAATCTCCCTCGATCTGGGGCTCCACGCAAGATCTCATCCCGTGGGGTCAAAATGATCATGAGAACGTGAGCAAAGATCCCAGAACCACACGGGGGGACCTGGTGAATGACCTGCAGAGAGCTGGGACCAAAGTAACAAAGGTCACCATCAGTAACACACTACAACGGCAGGGAATCAAATCCCGCAGTGCCAGACGTGTTCCGCTGCTGAAGCCAGTGCATGTCCAGGCCCGTCTGAAGTTTGCCAGAGAGCACATGGATGATACAGCAGAGGATTGGGAGAATGTCATGTGGTCAGATGAAACCAAAGTAGAACTTTTTGGTATAAACTCAACTCGTCGTGTTTGGAGGAAGAAGAATACTGAGTTGCATCCCAAGAACACCATACCTACTGTGAAGCATGGGGGTGGAAACATCATGCTATGGGGCTGTTTTTCTGCCAAGGGGACAGGACGACTGATCCGTGTTAAGGACAGAATGAATGGGGCCATGTATCGTGAGATTTTGAGCCAAAACCTCCTTCCATCAGTGAGAACTTTGAAGATGAAACGAGGCTGGGTCTTCCAACATGACAATGATCCAAAACACACCGCCCGGGCAACAAAGGAGTGGCTCCGTAAGAAGCATTTGAAAGTCCTGGAGTGGCCTAGCCAGTCTCCAGACCTCAACCCCATAGAAAATCTGTGGCGGGAGTTGAAAGTCCGTGTTGCTCGGCGACAGCCCCAAAACATCACTGCTCTCGAGAAGATCTGCATGGAGGAATGGGCCAAAATACCAGCTACTGTGTGTGCAAACCTGGTAAAGACCTATAGTAAACGTTTGACCTCTGTTATTGCCAACAAAGGTTATGTTACAAAGTATTGAGTTGTATTTTTGTTATTGACCAAATACTTATTTTCCACCCTGATTTACGAATAAATTCTTTACAAATCCTACCATGTGGATTCATGGATTTTTTTTTCACATTCTGTCTCTCACAGTTGAAGTGTACCTCTGGTGCAAATTACTGACCTCTGTCATCATTTTAGGTGGGGGAACTTGCACAATCGGTGGCTGACTAAATACTTTTTTGCCCCACTGTATCAGTTTGCGTTAAGGCACTGGAAGAGCAAAAGAACCCTGCTACAATCACGTCCAACTAGAAACAATATTCCTACAAAATTTACACATAGAATTTTTATCTTCTGGACATAGTGATGCAGTTGTTAAGTCTCTAAAAAGGTTCTTGGTATTCCTGGGCCATTTTTTCTGGAGTTTGCATGTTCTCAATTGACTGGATATGTAAATCTGTGGCTTACCCACAGGTTTTAGATATTAAAAAAACACAAAAAACAAAATACAGGCTACTTACCAATACCAGTGTTAGCGCTCACCACCAGCATGGCAAAGTCAGGGCAATAACTTGTGAGGCCGAAGATGGTGGTCTTTAAATACTTGTGGTGTCCTGCAAGGTCGATGAAGGTGATCATCTTGGAAGAACTTTCGCAGATCTCCTCAGCTGTCCTGGACTCACTGTAGTTCACAACCTTTTACAGGTAACATACAAGACAGGCTGCACCAAAGGACAGAATTGAAATAAAACACGTCTTTTGTTTTGTTTTTACAGTTTGATTGTTTATTGTCAGGGATTGTTTACAAATATAAATATGCTAATACCCTGAGTTGTGGTGTGCAGCAATGGCAACAACAACCACAAAATGTTTTTTCTCTACCTGACTGATTTTTAAGAGTCAGGTAGAGAATCAATTAGGCAGCACATTAAAAATATACATGCCAAATTTCAAATGCTGTAGTTCTTCACTGTGTCTGACACACTGCATTTAACACTATGGTGAGAGGCCAATCTACAAAGCAGAAATATGACCCATGAAATAAATTAGTCAATATCTGATATATAGTTGTAATGAAAAGTTTCCATACACTCGTCATGGGCATGATGGTAATTTTGGGCTTCTAAAGGTGAAATTGTTATACACCATAAATCTTTATTATTATTATTTTTTTCAGGATTTCATTAGAGATTGTGAAGGCAAAATATATTTTAGAACCTACTAATAAACAAAAGATAACAGAATACAGTCCTTAACACATCTAAATAATTTAGCAATGGTAAAAGAAGAGCATTATGCAAAATTTCAAACTGAACTTTAAATAAAGTTACAAAGCTGTTTCAAAAAACAGAGCAAACAAAAGTTAAATGTCCCACATTGACCAGATGCTTCTGGCAGCAATTAAAAAGATCCTGGCCTACTTCTGGCTGAATATTAGACCACTCTCTAGAATTTTAGAGTATTTGAAGTGATTTTCTTGAAATCAATTTGGCTTTTAAGCATAGTCCACAAATTTATATTTTTGTGTTGAGGGTGTGGCAAAGACCATTCCTTGAAGCTTAATGTTGGCCTGCTTTATCCATTCCAAAAGCATGCTCCAAAAATGTGACAAGAAATTTATATCAAGTTAAAAGACACTAGAACCCTCTACACCACTTGTTAAAAGATTTAAATCTGTTGTTTATAAAGTCATTAAAGATGTATACTGTACAATCATTCCACCCTGGAAAAAGAACAGTTCAAAGAAATCACTAAAAGCCCCAAGGTAGCATGAATTCATGTCCATAGTGAATGTAAACTTCTGAATATTGCTAATATCCTAAGTGGCAAAGCGATTACCTCTCCTTTGCTGTTGAAGCCCAAGATCTCAAAGCTGATACTGGAGGTGCGTCCGGTCTGGATCTCATGCAAATGTCTGAAAAGGTTGAGCCGTGCACGGCCTCGTCCATTGTCCAACTCGCCTTGTGTCAGGACACCCAGCAAGGTTGACTTCCCAGAGTCCACATTGCCTAGCACTGCCACCCGCAGATCCAGGAACTGTTGCAGACCAAAACAGCAAGACAGAAAATGGGATCATATTTTCATAACCATTAAACAGCACTGTTTAAAAAAAGAACCCTTGGTGCTCTCTATAGTTAAAGCCTAAATGGGCAATGCTGTGATCCTTTTTAGAGTATTGCTGTATTTTGACACCACTGTTGTTTTGCCAGATTCAACTGGACTCTTTTTCCTCTACCATGTGTAACAGACAGACTCTAACCTGCTGATCATCAGGAACTTTTCGAACAAGCACTTCTGCAATTTTGCGCGTGTTTCTGTCTGAGTCGTAGTCAACCTCCCTCTCTCGGAGGAGAGTGATGTCAGCCCCGACTCTGAAATGAAAGAAAAAGACTTAAGTTTTATCATTCAATTTTCATTTAGTTTACACTGATCCCAATCAATTTACTGAGCAAAGCAGTAATAATTTTTCTTAGACGGCTTCTCCCAGTTTCAATTTATTTCAAACAGTGACTGGAAACCTGCCTAATGATTGTAGATTTATGTACCTAAGAAAATGTAATTAGGCATTCTGTGTCATGTGTGGAAAGTTAACTACAAAAATTAAAAGTGCTTTACATTACTATCAAAAAACAATTAAATAAACAAACAAACATTAGAACATTCAAGATTAGCAAGACTGCTAATGGTGAGTACAGCATAGAGTTGGGTATTTAGTACTTTAAGTAAGATTGCGATGGGATATGTCGCATTACATATTTAATAATCAATACTGATATACTGAACCTTCTCTAATTCCAGAGCTTAGTGTGTGTTAGAAAGTGCTGAGTTTTGGACAATGCCTGTCCAGGGGTTGCTGGACATTCTGAACAGGGCCCGACTGCAGTAATCCAGCCAGGTGGTGACAAAGCCTTAATGGATGAAGTTATCTGAGTCAGTGAGTGATGGCCAAAGTTGAGAGAGATTGTGGCAGATTGGATATAAGCCTGGACTTAAAGTGCAGAGTCCAAAACAACACCCTGGTTGTGAACTTCTGGGGAAAGTGAGAGGAGGCGTCTTTCTGCGACAATGAGTGGAACACCAGTTTTCCACAGTAGGGCTTTGGGGGCCAGAACCAAGAGATCAGTTTTATTACTATTGATGCTGAAGTAGGTTAGATGACATCCATGTTCTGAAGCAATGCAGACATTTGACAAGCAATTGCGGGGGGAACTGGGTGGAGGGTTTGGTGCTGAGATAACATTGTGTGTAACAACACAGGCAGAGACCATCTGACCAAGAGAGAGCATATAGATGGTGAAGTGAAGGGGTCCAAGCACAGAACCTTGAGACACAACGTGGTTAACCAGGGCAGACGGGGAGTGGGAGCCTTCTGCAGTGACAAACTGTGTTGGGTTGGAGAGGTAGGACTGAAAGCAGGAGATTACAGTACCAGTGAGGACAAGATATCTGGATATATGTGAAAGCTGGATGGTGTGAGAACAAGTGCCAAAGGCTGCAGAAAGATCTGGGAACTTGAGGATACTGATGTGGCCAAAATCATCTGTCATGATTTCATTAGCTATTTTGATAAGAGTAGTCTCAGTCCTGTGGTGTGTTCTGAAGCCAGACTGTACGGATTCATGGAGCTCGTGGTTTGACATATATTGATGGAGTTGGGTGGCTCCTTCCAAACTTTCATGTCATGTCAAGTCATGTCACCAGATGAAGCACTGTTGCTGATAAATAAATTTGTTAATCTAGTCCTGATGTTTTTGTTAACAGTTCAGTTATTCAGGAGGGGCTCAGATAGGCCGATACTACTTCACATTGAAAGGAGCCAGCTGAGACTGTCGCCTCCTGGATAGTTTTCAGGCTAGGCATGTCCAGCGTAGACCCAGGACCTACTGGAGAGATTACATCCAACAGATGGCCTGGGAATGGTTCGATGTTTCCCCAGAAAATAAGGGTTAGTAATCTACATGTTACACTGATCCATATTATGAATGAAGCTTGCTAACCAAGCTTGCTAAGCTTAACAGATACTTAGCATGCCACCCTGTCCTCCAAACATAGTAATTTCTGGCTGCAAAAGAACCAGCATGACACTAACATTGTGGAGTCCAAAACTAATGAGTGACACCAGAGTGAAGACACTTATATATATTCTTTGGTGACGTCTTAATGTCAGCAAATAAATTGTACAAGATGACCTACTTCTCTGCCATCTTCTTTAAAGTGTTGAGTGAGGCCTTCATGTCAGCCTCAGTCAGGCCGACTAGCAGACCATTGTCTTCTACTCCTATCTGGTAGACAGCTTCGCCACGGCCCTCCTGCAGTCGCCACTTCAGCTGTGTGGCCAGATGCTCAAAGCGGTACTGTGTGGGGTTGACCAGCTTCAACTACAGTATAGAAAATACATAATGATACAGGTAGTAAATGGCCACAGTTTAACTAGAGCACTGCTTGCATAGGAGTTCTGAGGTAAAATAAAAAAAGTCAGCTACACTAAAACCAAGATTTTCAAAACTGAAGGATTTAATTCTGATTCTGATTCAGAAAGTCCTGATTATATTCAATTTAATTTTGACTCTGTCAGAAACATATACTTATGGTCATTTATCTTGGATACGTACCGTCGAAAGCACCCTCGAAACCTTGTAAATTACAAATATTTAATTCCAAACTATGTGACACTTTTTCTGCAATAGAGAAATAGTGTAAACTATCTAGGTATATAAATAAAGCTAACACTTCTGAGACCTCATCAGCATCACAGCAGATGCCATTGTGTCAAAGTAACTGATGATTAAACACAGAAAAATATGAAGGAGATTTTCCTGGCCATGTCTTTTTATAGCAGATACCCCCCAAAGAAAACCATGAATCAACATATAGACATTACTTGTACAAACATTGATACTACTGAAAGTGAAAACCTACATAAGGGTTGTTGTTAATGTCTCTGACCAAACACTCAGAAACTGACTACAGGGTGGGCCATTTATATGGATACACCGTAATAACATGGGAATGGTTGGTGATATTAAAGTCCTGTTCAAGTTACGTTGAAACCAAGCACACCATTGTTTTTCTTGTGACATTACCAATAAGTTTGATGTGTCACATGGCCCTCTTCCTATTGAAAAAACAAAAGTTGTATCCAAGATGGCCGACTTCTAAATGGCCACCATGGTCACCACCCATCTTGAGGAGTTTGCCCCCTCACATATACTAATATATGTGAGTCCTGCCACAAACAGGACTTTAATATCACCCTCCCTCTAGTGGTATGTGGGAAGTCTGCCCCACAAATTTTTAAGATTAAATAATATACCATGTTCTGACTGAGGGATTTCTGAAAAATTAAAACGTACAGCTGTGCTATCACTTCCGACATAAATGAAGTCAGAAAACTAAACAGCAGTGACGTTTGTAAGGTACTAAAGCTGGGCTAGCGTGCATATAATGATGTGCTATGTGATGGTTAGCATAATATAAACACAGTGAAGTTGGAGGATGAACGCTAATCTTTTTCCATTCAATAAAAGTTAATGTGAGGGTTCCCCATGGTTAGGGACCAATACAACTGCATGGCAGGATACTGTAAACAAACCAAACTTTAGTCAGGAGAACAACTGAGATTATCCATCCACAATATGAGGTTAGTTTTACTGCTGCATGGGCTGGGCTGTAGTTATATCATAAGGTTTTAAAAACTGAGCTTTAAAATGAACAGTGGTAATAAAAACGGAGAAAGGCCAACAGTGATCACAGCCTTTTTTAGGGGATTGTTCATATTAAAGAGAACAAGATCCAAAGCAATAAAACATGTTAAAAACACAACAGCCTTAATAAACGCAGACCAATTTGGACCTGGAAGTAGGGTTCATACTAGGGTTGGGCGATTGGACGAATATATCTACTATCGACAATAGGCTGAGCCCATCAGCGATTGTTTTTATAAGAGCGATTTATTTATTTGTTTGCCCATGAGTAAGTTTGCTAATAATGATGGAGCTAACACTGTTTTAACTCTTTCATCTGCGAGCAAATGCACCCTCCTCAGAGTGTTCCCAAATGCTTGTTGATGGAGCTGCAGAAGCTGGTGATAGCCTAGCATACTCAGCCAGATGGTGGACACGTACATGCTCATGCAAGTTATGTGCGCATAACACGTCTGTACAAGCAGCACACTGCTTTGATTACATCCTTAGGTTTACCTCTTTCATCCAGTTAAAAGCCAAAGAAATCCCAAATTGGCGACTTTATACTTAATTTTTTTTAGTGCTGTCAGCTTCAATGTGCCGTCATCATGACTAACGCGATTAACAATTAACCCATCTGGAGTGCAAACTGAGTCAAAATCCCTGAAATGTCTCTGTCAACACATTTCAGGCAGTTTGTTCAAAGGTTTTTCATTCTGCTGTCCAGATTGGTTGAGCGTGTTAAAAATTTTAATCACGTTAATCGTGACAGCCCTAATTTTTTGGGGGGAAATTAGTTTGTCCATGTCAGTCCGTGCATGACTACATTGCTCTGCCCATCAAAAAGTCTGCGCATGCGCGGATATTTTGCCCATCGTCGATTATTGGACTGACGAGGTGATACTCATTGTGAAAATTTTGAGAACCACTGCTCTAGTGGGCCCTGCCCAGCACAGTGGAATCCAACTGGCATTTGCCATAGAAAATGCCATAGGATACCAGAATTAGCAGATCCACCACTGGCAGACTGCAGTATTCACAGATGAGAGCAGAGTTACCCTGAATACATGTGACGGTCTAATTCAGCACAGCTATCCAGCCCATAAACAGATGACAGAGATAAAAAATCTGATGTTTTTAAGTGGGCAGTAATTAATTTTAGGAACTGTAAGGAGCTTAGGAAGAAGGATGCCTTTATGCCATTAGGCTAAAATCAGACAAAATTCGGGTTCCTGCTGGTTCACCAAGTTTATTTCAAAACTTTGAAGATATTTTAGGAACCTAAAGAAAATACCTATAATAAGAATATACAGCATTTAACAACAACCTCACCACTGGGTGACAGTTTTGATGACCACATTTTTAGTGTAGTTATCAATACCTTCCTAGTATGTTAAGCATTTTATTAGCCCACTGCTGAATTAATTATTCATAAAATGGTTAAAAATATGGAATCACTCAATATTTGTCCATTTATGTGCACGAACTAACTAATCAATCTAAGATATGCAACATAATTTTCCTAGTCTTTTCCACAATTATCTAATCCTTTCTCAGATAGCTGTTTTTAGTAGCATCAATTGACTCTTATTTTTTTTATTATTTTTTCTTTGTAGCCAAACATGCTCTCTGTCACACAGGTGCTGCTGGTGGTAATAAGTTGGACTTTCTCTTGAGTTATCACATTCACAAGATTTTCTGAAAACTTGACATCTGACCTTGAGGTCAAGGCTACTGAGATTCAAACTCATTCAAGACTTTTAGCAGACATCAAACTGAAGCTAAATCCCTTCGTTCATGAGTTATCGCATTCACAACCTTTTGTGTTCACGCCATCTGCTTGCTCATCGCCCAGCAGGTGATGGCAAGACCTTTTATGGCTGAGGGTTAAAAAACTTTAACAGCTTACAAATGAAAAGAAGTTCATCACATCATAATAGCTGACCCACATCCACCCATCCACATTAAGGGGACGGCTGTGGAGCGTGTGAGCAGCTTCAAGTTCCTGGGAGTCCACATCTCCGAGGATCTCACCTGGACGACCAACTGCTCCAAGCTGGTCAAGAAGGCTCACCAGCGCCTCTTCTTCTTGAGGACTCTGAGGAAGAACCACCTGTCCTCAGACATCCTGGTGAACTTCTATCGTGCACCATCGAGAGCATCCTGACCAACTGTATAACAGTCTGGTACGGGAACTGCTCTGCCTCGGACCGGAAGGCGTTGCAGAGGGTCGTGAAAACTGCCCAGCGCATCGCCGGAGCACCACTTCCTGCCATAAAAGACATCTACAGGAAGCGGTGTCTGAAAAGGGCTGGGAAAATCATCAGAGACCCCAGTCACCCATCACATGGACTCTTCACCCTCCTGCCCTCTGGGAGGCGCTACAGGAGCCTCCGGACTAAGACCACCAGGTACCGGAACAGCTTCTTCCCCACAGCTGTCAGACTCCTGAACTCTGCCTCCTGACATCTGACCCACGTTAACACATGGACTGAACATACACACACCCACAATGGACAACTGTACCCTCAAACACACAATAATAACATGGACTGAACCACCACTCACAACCACTAGCACTTTATATAGCCTCTTAACTGCACTACTGCATAGTTCTGTGTAAATAATCATACGATAATTTTTAATTCTACAAGTGTTTACAACTTGCATAGTTCACATTTCTGTATAGTTTTTCATATTTATATCCTGTTCATAGCTTGTACTCACTACAGCCTGTACATACTTATAGTTATAGCATATTCATAACATACTTCATACCGTGTACATTATAACATACCATAATAGACCCATTTCTGTAATATACTCACATCTATATCATTGCTAATATATATTGTAATATATCTATATCATGGCTAAAACACTTCTGGATGGATGCAAACTGCATTTCGTTGCCCTGTACCTGTGACATGTGCAATGACAATAAAGTTGAATTCTATTCTATTCTATTCTATAATTTGGATAAGAAACAGAAGGTTAGTTACCTTATATTCAATGTTCCCTTCTTCAGCCTGGAAATGTAGAGAAATGTAGGGATAAGGTTAGTTAACACATTAATGATATGAACAAAACTGTTCTAACTATAACATAGATCATGTAGTCAAAGGTATGTTGCCACCCTGGCAACAGTTTTTCAATTTTCAAATCCAGAAGAAAGTGTTCAACTCCCCAGAATGTTGGTAACAGAGACACTCAGCCGTCATTCATCACTGCCAGGATGAACTAAAACACTAGAAGTCGCCACCCAGAGAGGTCACTGTGGGTGTGTTTCTCAACAACAGGTATATAGCATATAGCAGCAGAATTGTGTCTCAACTACTTGTTTACCTACAACATGCTGTCGTCAGTTTCATAGTATAGGTCTTAGCATATGTATTGACTTAATGTGTTTTCATGTTTGAAAGGTTTTCTTTGTATTTGTTTGTCATCTATACAGTCAGAAAAACACATACATATATCTCTGAATCTGCAATTTGTCATATTTATATGCTGTATTCTACTTATTGGAGGGTAGATTACTCTTTATATACTCCTTATATCTTGGATCTTTCTCTGTATTAGACATACAGACAAAAACTAACAAACAAAATGATTTAACTACATCAATCTGCTTTTTTCAAGATTTAGTGGACAACCTCAAATTCCGCTTTTTCAACTTTTCAGGGCCTAACATTTTTTGGGCCATTTTCTTAGTTTCTCTTTGCACACTTTTCATTAATCTAGTAATGTATGTATTCTGGATGTATTCATATGTGTGTGTGTGTATTCTCATTAAAATCTTGCTAATGTATTTATTTAAGTGAAGCATCAACTCTAAACAAACACTATTACTACAGTCAGGTTTCCAGATGTGCTGTTACATATCACTGTGTTAAGAAAACATACTTTTAGCTAAACATACTTATGTGGCTCCTCCTACTGCATGCCCTTTTTTGCCAACCGGATTTAATAATAATAATGGATTGCATTTATATAGCGCTTTTTGAGACCCCCAAAGCGCTTTACAACTCCACTAATCATTCACACACTGGTGGAGGCAAGCTACAGTGGAGCCACAGCTGCCCTGGGGCAGACTGACAGAAGGGAGGCTGCTATATTGCGCCATTGGCCCCTCTGGCCATCACCAGTGGGCAGTAGGTGAAGTGTCTTGCCAAAGGACACAACAACCAAGACTGTCCAAGCCGGGGCTCGAACCAACAACCTTCCAATTACAAGACGAACTGCCAACTCTTGAGCCACGATCACCCCCTGATTTAGTGAAATCCTCCTGCAATTTCAGTTTCCTGCGATAAATTACATTGTGATTAATCACAATCTAATGGATTGCTCAGGCCACTTCCTTTATTAAGTGGATTAGTATCTCGATTACTAGTCAATTGTCTTTGCACTGCGTACTTCATTTTAATATATTTTCTCAACGGTTTGCTATTCCATATATCTCCCACCATTCTTAACTTTGCTCCAGTCGAGCTAAAACGTATAAAAATGTAGAAAAAAAACACAGATTATTTTGCTGAATTAGTATTGCTGAATTCTTCACTTCACTTTATGAGAATGCGTCAAAATCTCTGGCCTCTGCGTGTGGAATGAGTTTCCTTCAAACCAGACAGCGGTAAAATATTGTTGTGTAAAATCAAGGTCATATAAGAGTATTTTCCGCCATGTTATAGGTAGCTGTATGGTGTAAACAAAGTGTAGCCGCAAATAACCTGCGCTCGACTATGGTTTGCTACAGTATCACTAGCTAGCTTAGCGGGCTGGAGGTCCCATAATCATGCCCAGGCTATAGAAGGGTAGCTACCTCCGGTGGTAAATACGGCGGTGGCGTTTTGTTTCTGTTGTTCTTTTTGTTCCTCCTTCTCTTTCCTCTTTTGCCTCTTCTCGTTCGAGACTTCTTCGACGTTATCCTATCATTATTACCCGAACCTGATCCCTGTCTGTCTCTGTTGTGTCCGACTGACACTGCACCACCTTCGGACAAATCCACCATCGCTAATCTTGGAGTGTCAGCTCCTAGCTTAGCTTGAAAGCGTAGTTTTCCGTGTAAGAGCAACTCACGGCAGTCAAGTAAAATGTAACACTGCTCGGCGTTGTAACATCACGGCGTATAAAACACACGGCCTGTGTGTGTGTGAAAACCTACAGTGAAGGATGCTCTCTCCTCAGCATCCCCACAACAGTTGGCAAATCTACTCACGTTTCCGGCTGCAACTTTCAAAATATTTCAGTGGGCGTAACCGGAAACGAACCTAAACTTCAAAATAAATTCATTGTTTGTTTCATGTTATAGTGTAACTTGTGTACTTTTTTAAATTTATTGTATATTTTGAAAGCTTATCAGATAGTTGCTGGGGTAAAACAGTCCATAGCACTGGACAGAATTTTTTCCTTAAGTCCGTTACTCTAACAAAGGTAAAAGAGATGATATATGAGCAGAATTCCAAAAGAGAAGCATGAAGGAAAATAAATATCATGGTCCTGGGTCGGTGACCCAGTGTTTTTGGTTGTTGTACTTTTTCTTTTGATATTGTTATGTATTATGCTGTTGTGTTTTGGTTTCCCAGGGTTTAGTTTGTGCTCTCTCTGTTTGGTGTCATCCCTGCCTGTGTATCTTCCGTCTCCCTGTGCATTCTCCCCGCGCTGTCCTCCCTGCAAGGTATTGTTGTTTTGTTGTTTAAGTTCCAGTTCCCCCAGTTTAGAGTGTTTTCAGTTCTGTTTCTCGCCATCCTTTCCTTTGTTTGGTACATCACTGTCGCAATAAAGCTCGCTCACTTCAGAAGCCACCATTGTTAATTCTCTGCGAGCAGTGAAGCACCAAAACTAGGACTTGCAAGTTTTGCCGTGCCCCAGTAGCCAGTGCGAAGTTGTGCTGCAGATCCCAGCATGAAAGCTGAGGGACCAGTCAGCCGGCAGAAAGGCCAGTTGATGCCTCGACGTGCGTTGGAACCGGCTTTGCCTGCACAGAGCGTTTCTGACAGGCTGGCGTTGCTTATGCGTAAGAGAAAAGCAACAATACAGCGTGCTTCACTGCTCCAAGACATCCGCGGTCCTTTCACACGGTAAGTATGTCTGTTATAGCCGTCGCTTCATAAATGGCTGTCTGTCAGCGCTAATTATTCAAACCCTGTTTAAAAGGCGACTCATTTGTTGTCCAAAAACATTTCCTCTAAATTTGCAAAGTTACTGATTTAAAAATATATATTTTCGATTTTTAGCTGGATGTCACACATATGCAACACACGATAGACTCTTGAGTATATTTAAATAGCAAAATTCACAATGGTATAACCATGTTAAACAAAAGATGCCCAAGTGTGCACCAATGCAGTTTAAATGCAAGCCTTTAAACTGTATGCTGATAAGTGCATGAAGTATACCTTTACCTCTATAGCTGAAAAGACTGTAATCATAATTTGTGGATCTGCTGATTTGTTTTTATGATTAATAAAAGACCAAGACAGACTTTTAATTCATTTGAAAGCCTGATGCTTA
>NW_024582664.1:480300-494816 GCF_018398535.1 Haplochromis burtoni
GCAGATGGCCCCGCCCCTCCCTGAGCCTGGTTCTGCCGGAGGTTTCTTCCTGTTAAAAGGGAGTTTTTCCTTCCCACTGTCGCCAAAGGGCTTGCTCATAGGGGGTCATATGATTGTTGGGTTTTTCTCTGTATCTGTTATTATAGGATCCACTGTACAATATAAAGCACCTTGAGGCGACTTTTGTTGTGATTTGGCGCTATATAAATAAAATTGAATTGAATTGAATTATTATACCTAGAACAAGAGAGTCTGATAGGTGTCTATGTTAAGAATCCTTAACAGCGGTTCGTGTGTTGAAACAACACTGTTCTCCCAGAAATTTGTCAGTTTCTTTTTCATTTTGTGTATAATTTTAAAATCTTAGTTCAAACTGCTTGAAAATGTATTTGCACAAGAAGTTTATTCTATCTCCTATAGTTTACTAGCAGAAAACTGTCTCTTAATGAATCAAACCTTTCTTTGTGAAGATGCATAAAGAGCCTTTATTTTACCTAGAATAAGCGATTCTGACAGGTGTCTACCCTAGGAATCCTTAACAGAGATTAATGTGTTAAAATGACAGTGTTCTCACTTTCAAAATCAAATTGAATTGATATTGAAATATTGATTCTTCTGATCCAGATATTTATGTTCTAAAACAGATTTTTATATTAAAATATTAATATTGCAGTCATTTGGGCTAAATTTTTGGTTGTAGTTAACAGGAACACAGTGGAAAATAAATATATTATTTGGATCGTCTAAATGATTGGTAGGAACTACTTCTTCCTCTGTCATTGTGATATGTGAAATATGCATGTGTAAATGCATCAAGGCTTATGTGCGTTCAATCCCTCAGTTGACAATAATGGCTGATCATAAGCATAGGCATAAGCGGAGCTTTTTCAGCTCCATAAACAGCCAAGACTTGGTTTGTGACACATGGCAAGACCACGAACCTTGTCATATACTATCAAAAGCAAATTACAACACCGAATATGATGAGATTATGATGAGGCAAACTGAAGAGAAGGAGAGGGACAGGTGCTGTAAAGGGCAAGTCTGACATTGCACTATCCAGGTACAGAGGGAGAAAATGTGGAGATGTTGGCGACATGTAGCACTGTTGATAAATTTTGGAAAATGATCTATGTCTAGGCTTAGGTTTTTGTGTCGATTTTTAGTAATATTAATTCACTTCATCCTTAAAACTACTGAATTCCCATTTGTTCAAATGTACACTGATTAACATGGTTATGAAATAAGTAATGAAATAAATACATGCTATAATACAAAGATGTATGAGTTTAGATTGGAGTGTGTCCCAGAGATCACCTCACATCAATCCAATTGGCTCAGATTTAGTCAGGTAAGGTTTAAAGTGGATTATATAGGCTAGGTGTCGTTAAAAAATACAACGTACATGGGATAAAACAAGGTTTAGGTAAGGATAGTAAGATGATAACATGTATTTATAAAATATTTCCCAGCTTTATTATTATTTTCAGTCAGTCACATGTGTTTTGAGTGATTGTTAATTAAATATTTTTAAATATAACCATTGACTTTTCAGATTTTTTATTTCTTGTATGATAATTTTTCATAATTAAAAAATAAGAAAAGGTAGTATGATGTCTTTTATTCAAGGTATAATTTGAAATACACTTTTTTATTTTGATTTTCAAAGCACATTAAGTTACTTGGTATCAGATTAGAAGGAAATGAGACATCACTAACTCTTAGTTCAAACTACTTGAAAACCTATTTGCCCACAATGTTTCTTCTATCTCCTTTTCAAGACAATTCAATTTGATTATATTTATGCAGCACCACATCACAACAACGGCTGCCTCAAGGTGCTTTATAATGTAAGGTAAAGACCCTACAATAACACAAAGAAACAGAGAAAATCTTAACGATCTAATGACCCTCTATGAGCAAATACTTTGGCGACCTCCTGCAGAACCCGGCTGAAGGAGGGGTGGCTATCTGATGTGGCTGCTTGGGGAGAGGAGAAAAACAGGACAAAAGACATGCTGTGGAAGAGAGACAGAAATGCATAATAACTAATAATGGCACACATAGTGAGGTGAAAAAGAGGACTGAAGAAAAAACACTTAATGCATCCCCAGCATGGGGAATCCACCAGCACACGTATTCCAGAGTAACTGAGTGAGGATTTAGGGTCACCGGATCCAGCCCTAACTATATGGTTAATCAAAAAGGAAAGTTTTAAGCCTAATCTTAAAAGTATAGAGGGTGTTCTATATCCTAACTGGAAAGCTGGTTCAACAGAAGAGGGCCCTTAAAGCTGAAGGCTCTGCCTCCCATTCTACTTTCTCCCATTCAATTTCTACTTTTATATACACAAGGAACTACTAGTAAGCCTGCAGTCAGAGAGGAAAGTGCTCTAATGGGGTGATATTGCACTATAAGGCTATTATGACAAGATAAGGCCTGATTATTCACCAGCTTGTATGTGAGGAGCAGGATTTTAAGTTCATTTCTGTATTTTTTCTGCTCTGTCTTTTTAGCCTGTCAGTAGTCTTGCTCCAGAATTTGGATCAACTAAAGGCTTTTCAATACATTTTAAGGACATAATAACACATTCCAGAATTCCAGCCCAGAAGTAATAAATGCATGAACTATTTTTTCAGCTTCATTTCAAATTTGAGAGATATTGCACAAATGGAAAAAAGCAGTCCTAGATATGTTGCATTGAAGCACATATCCTTTTTTTAAAAACCCATTTACTGAAATTTTTTTCAAAGTAAGCACATCACTACACCACACATCAGTAAGACCATTTCTCAGAGCTCATACCTTCTACCGTATGATATTTTATTTCTGAATGGATCTGTTGTTACAATAGGGACTGTAAACTTATTACCCAAGCAGAGAACCTCACAAACTTTAATTTTCAGATGTTGTGAGAGGATTTTATTATGTCAGGAAAAGTAATTCAATTCAATTCCATTTTATTCCATATAGTACCAAATCACAGCAAGTTGCCTCAAGGTGCTGGTGTAAGGTTCCAAAACTTTTTCTATGGAAATATGAAAAAGAGTTGTCCTCCCAAATTTACCTAAAACCTATAGGATGTAGTCTGCAAATGTTCCTCTAATAGTCAGGTAACAACTTAATGTTACTTGAGTGCGTGTCTTGCAACGACAGCACAAGTAATAAAGCAACTGTATTATTTGCTTTATTATTATTTGCAATGTTGTGATTATAGACATGACTAGTATATGTATTTTGCTCCTGTTTCTCAGTCTAGAAACTGAGAAATTTGTAAATCACCTATATATGAATGTGCTGATGTTCACATTTTCTTGGTTTGTAGGGCTCCGTACTTTGTGGAAATGAGCTAATTGAAAAGTTTTAATCTGACATAAGAATGTGAAGCAAGAGTTGATGCCCATCAAAAAGTTTAGACAGCAGGGTATGAACACAATGTCAGCTGTATTTGGTCTACTAAGAGTTATTCTCTGGACAGGAATAATGTAGAATAATTTAGAAGCTACCACCATTAGCGTCTAATGAGCCAAAACAGATGCATATTTGAAGAAACAGGTGAAGTTGGTAGTCCAGGTCTGGGTCTAATAATGATTAGTCCGGAGGTTTCAGTCTGTGTGGTTTATCCTCTAGCTTCATTCTGTTTTGTGGTTCTCTGATATTAGTTCGTTGCTGGGGCAAAGATCCAACACACAAGTCTTCTTTTTCTTTCTCTTCCGTATCCAGGAAGTACATCCTATCCTTTAAGGACTCAGGTGAAGTGGGGCATTCGGCTGCAGGTTCTGGAAAAAGAAAGGATACCTCATCAAAGTTTGTCATAGCTAGTATTCTTTTTTTCACAAATACAATCAGCAAGATGAACAGAAATTACTGACAAAAAAGTAAGAAAAAGTACATGCACAATCAGTAATGAAAACATGAACCCCATTAACATCAAATAAAGAATAATGAAATGACTGTGTTGGAAAAATGTAAAAATGGAGCCGCTGGAGACACCCTAGGGCAGGGGTGTCAAACTCCCCTGCCCTAGGGTGCACAGGGGGCCAAAACTCAAGGCACACTTTAGGTCGCGGGCCAAACAAGATAAACATTTATTGAACATACTAAAAAAATGTTTTTTAAATATAAATATGAATAAAAACAGACAGGAATATTATTCCAGAATAAATAAACTTGGAAAAAATAAACTTTTAACTTCACCTTTAAATATTTTGCTCTCTATAAAAATATATCCTGTAAAAATTATGCAAGTTAGAAATATGAACATGCTGCCAAAAAACCCCAGAAAAAATGATTGAAAATTGTGCTTTTAAGTAAACGCTAAAATAACAACAAATCAAAAAAATCAAAACAATGAGATTTTGTTGCTATTATGCCATATATTAAAAAAAATAAGATAAACTTAAAATATTTTGCTCTTCATAAAAATGTCTCCTGTCAAAATGATACAAATTCAAACTATAAAATATGAACATGATGCAAAAAACAAATTGTAAATATAAATAAAATTTCTGCTTTTCAGCAAAAGTTAAAAAAACCCCAACAAATCATAACATTCAATTTTCTTTGCTCTTATGCCATTTTGTCAGAGCTAGATCAGAAGCTAGCATCTTTTAAGATGACAAGCTCGTTCAAGTTTGGTGTGAGGTCTTGTGTTGTAGAGATTCTCAGGATGGACTGCAGGTGTTCATCAGTGAGACGACTCCTGTGTGCTGTTTTGTTAACCTTCAACACTGAAAACAGCTTCTCACAGAGATATGTGTTACCAAACATACATAAGGTTTGAGCCGCATGTAGACGGAGCTGGGGCATTGCTTCAGGAATGGAACAGTAAACTGTGCGGGCCCTTCAGTGTCGTACTTTGTCTTGAGTGTGTCCCATTACACTGCAGCTCCATCAGCTCCATCTGAATCTGCACAGGTGCAGTTTCCATGTCAACTGTAAATGGGTTGCAAAGCAGTTCGAAATTCTCTTTTTGTGCTTCTCTCACCCCAACCGGTCGCAGCAGATGGCCCCGCCCCTCCCTGAGCCTGGTTCTGCCGGAGGTTTCTTCCTGTTAAAAGGGAGTTTTTCCTTCCCACTGTCGCCAAAGTGCTTGCTCATAGGGGGTCATATGATTGTTGGGTTTTTCTCTGTATCTATGAAGCGCCTTGAGGCGACTATGTGATTTGGCGATCGTGGCTCAAGAGTTGGGTGTTCGTCTTGTAATTGGAAGGTTGCCGGTTCGAGCCCTGGCTCAAACAGTCTCAGTCGTTGTGTCCTTGGGCAAGACACTTCACCTACCGCCTACTGGTGATGGCCAGAGGGGCCGATGGCACGTTATGGCAGCCTCGCCTCTGTCAGTCTGCCCCAGAGCAGCTATGGCTACAACTGTAGCTTGCCTTCACCAGTGTGTGAATATGAGAGTGAATGAATAGTAGTATTGTAAAGCGCTTTGAGGGGTCCCGAAAAGCGCTATATGAATGCAATCCATTATTATTATTATTATTATATATAAATAAAATTGAATTGAATTGAATTGAATTGAACCAAACCAAAGTGCCGTGCGAACTCAGTGCGCAGTGCACTCAATGTATCAGCAATGTCCGCATTTGGGAACACTGTTGCACTGACTTGGTTCAACATTACTTGGCTACAGGGAAAGTGAGGCAAGTTGCACTGGTGCATTTGTGACTCCCATAAGAGCAGCTTCACTTGAAATGTCTATACTGCATCATACATGCCATGTCCATGAACTGACAGATTTCCTTGCTGAGCTAAAAAACTCTATTGAGAACTTTTCCCCAACTCAGCCAACGGACCTCTGTATGATGAGAAATGTCGGCAAACTCTGAATCTATTTCCTCCATAAAAGACTGAAATTGCTCGGATAAAATTTACAGTTTGTGTTATGGTGCTCATTACATGCTCCATTTTTAGGACTTTACCACACAGCGTTTCCTGTTGTATGACACAGTGATATGCTGTTAACTCACCAGTACAGTTCTCCACCTGCATCTTTACTTGCATCCTGCCGACTAGTCCACTTTTTTGTAAGTCCAACAAGTTTGTCCCAGGGCAGTTTCATGTCAGTTACACTTTGACATATGTTTTCAAAAATGTACTTTCCTGTCATTGTCCAGTGCATTGATTTAATGTCCTCTGTAACGCGCAAATTTGAGTCCACTCCATGGATGAAGATGGTCAGCTGTGTAATGTTCATCATGTCTGTACTTTGTTTCACAGCAAAAGAGTATGCAGTAAAGTCTTTGCTTCTTTCATACAACTGTGTTCTTAAATCAGTGGCCGTCTCACAAACCCAATTAACAATCGTATTTCTGCTCAGGCTCACATTTGCCAAAATCTGCATTTTGTCTGGATACAACACGTCACACACCTTCATCGTGCAGCTCTTCAGAAACTTTCCCTTGGTAAATGATGGGGTTGATTTGGCTATCTCATCTATCACAGTAAAACTTGCTTTCACAACAACTTCACTTTGTGATTTTGCTCTGGTGAAAAACGTCTGCTGAGATGTCAGATTATTCTTTAGTTCTTCTACTTTCTGTATTTTCTTTTCTGCATTTAGGTTTTCTGGCTTATCCCGATGTTTTGTCTCAGAGCACCATCTTAAATTTAATTCCACATTAGCACACAAATAAGACACGTGGCATTAGGTACTGGCGGTAGGTACTGGCAGGCCAAGCGGAACACGGCTTGGGGAGTGATGAAAACAAAACGCGAATTTGGGAGGAGCAGGCCAAGGAAAAAGACTTTCAGGCTGCCTCAAAGAGATTTTGGCAAACTGTTAGATGACTTAGGAGTGGAAAAGTTCCAACTGAGGATATTGTCATGTAATGTAAGGAATACTGTGAGGACTTCTTCCCACAGACATGTCTTCCATAGAGGAATCCGATTATCTGGGGACTAGGGGTAAGGCTCGTTTATCACTGGGGATCAGGTCACTGAGGCAGTTAAACAACACCTTGGTCTAGAGCCCCTGGGTTTGCCTCTACAATGTTCATGGAGATGGTGAGTCCCATCTTCAGAAGGATGACTGTAGGGCATGCTCCAACCATCGGAGGACCACACTTCTATGCCAGGGTGCTTGAAAGGAGAGTCTCTGTTAGTTGAACCTCAGATACAAGAGGAATAATGTGATTTTCATCCAAGTCACCAAACATCGGACCATGTCTTTACCTTCTCTAGAAAATTTGAAATATGTGGTAAGTTATTATCTTAGTTCTATAGATTCTATACGTTCCAAATTATTATGCAAATTGTGTTTAAGTGTCATAAAGATTAAATAAGTTGTTTTTCAATTAAACCCATGGATGGAATTGTGCTCTTTGGATGATTGAAATCAATATTAGACACCTATGATCATTAGTTTGCCAGGTGAGCCCAATTAAAGGACTTCATCATTTCTTCACTACCAGACACACTGGACCACTACAGTTCGCTTACCGTCCAAATCGTTCCACAGACGATGCCATCTCTCATCTCCTCCACACATCACTCACTCACTTGGACACTAGAAGGGGGAATTATGTTAAAATGCTCTTCATAGACTACAGCTCTGCATTTAACACCATAATTCCCTCCACACTCACCACCAAGCTGGAGCATCTGGGACTCAGCTCATCTATGTGTCAGTGGATCTCCAACTTCCTAACTGGCAGACCACAGGCAGTAAGGATGGGCGGACATGTCTCAGCCTCCACCACTCTCAGCACTGGAGCCCCCCAGGGGTGTGTTCTGAGCCCCCTGCTGTACTCTTTGTACACATATGACTGTGTGGCCACTACCAGCTCCACCACCATCATCAAGTTTGCTGACGACACCGTCGTGGTGGGCCTGATCTCTGATAACAACGAGACGGCCTACCTGAAGGAGATTAGGAATCTGGAGAACTGGTGCCAGAGGAACAACCTCCTTCTAAACGTCAGTAAGACAAAGGAGCTGATAGTGGACTTCAGCACTAAGCAGGAGAGGAACTACCAGACCCCCGTCATCAACGAGTGCCCAGTGGAGAGAGTGGACAGCTTCAAATACCTCGGAGTTCACATCACGCAGGACCTGTCATGGTCCTGTCACATCAACACCGTGGTGAAAAAGGCCCGACAGCGTCTCTACCACCTCAGACGCTTGAGAGACTTCCAACTGCCCTCCAAGGTGCTCAGGAACTTTTACTCGTGCACCATAGAGAGCATCCTGACGGGAAACATCTTAACCTGGTTCGGGAACAGCACCATGCAGGACAGACGAGCTCTACAGAGGGTTGTGCGGTCAGCTGAGCGCACCATCCGCTCCGAGCTCCCTGACCTGCACTCAATCTACAGCAGGCGGTGCTGGACCAAGGCCAGGAAGATGGTGAAGGACCTCAGCCATCCCAACAACAGACTGTTCTCTCTGTTGAGGTCAGGAAAGGATTCCGCTCCCTGAAGACCAACACAGAGAGACTGAGGAGGAGCTTCTTCCCGCAGGCGATACGGTCTCTCAATCACACCACCACACAGTACTGACCCACACATATAGTTCTTACACACACACTGGACATTCTGGACATTGTTTTCACTTCATACTTAAATCACGCTGCTGTTATTGTGTATATATTTATTTATTTAGATTTCTTCATACATTCTTATATAGTTCTATATTGTGTATTTTGTTGTACAGTTATTTTATTTTCAACTTTAATTTATATATTTTATCTTATTCTTCCCAGTTAAATTTACCCTTCATTCTAATTTGTGTTGTACAGTTATTTCATTTTTAACCTTAATTTATATTTTATTCCTTCCTAGTTAAATTTACCCTTTTTAATTTTTCATATTTATTTCCTATCTTATTCATAGCCTTTCCTTTTTGTTTTCTTTAGGTCACGAGCAGTTGTCCAAGCATTTCACTACATATCGTACTGTGTATGACTGTGTACGTGACAACTAAAATTTGAATTTGAATTTTTGAAAAACTACTAAAGAAGAATGTTCCACATTATTAAGCAGACCACCATTTTCAAGCAATATAGGAAGGAAAAATGATCTCTGTTGCTGAAAAGCGTGAAATAGTTGAATGCCTTGGACATGTAATGAAAACGTCAGCTATTTCACGAAAACTTAAGCGTGATCACTATAATGTAAGAGATTTGTGGCTGAGTCACAGCACACATGGGTTCGTGCAGATAAAGGCACAACGAGGAAGGTTTCTGCCAGACAAATACATAAGGTTAAGAGAGCAGCTGCTAAAAGGCTATTACAAAGCAGCAAATAGATATTTTGAAGCTGCTGGTGCCTCTGGAGCCCTGCGAACATCAAAGTGTAGGATCCTCCAGAGACTTGCAGTTGTGCATAAACCTTATATTTGGCCACCCTAACCAATGCTCACAAGCAGAAACGGCTGCAGTGGGCCCAGAACTACAAGAAGACTAATTTTCAAACAGTCCTGAGTGCCGTGCAACCCTGGATGTGCCAGATGGATGCAGTGGTGGATGGTTGGTGGACAGCTATCATGCCTCAACAGGGCTGCAACATCAGCAAGGAGGTGGTGGAGTCATGTTTAGAGCCGAAATCACGGGGAGAGAGCTTGGTGTGAAAAAGACCTCTGTAAAGTATGTGGAGTTTCTGACTGACCACTCTCTAGAAGAACTGTGCCTTCTGCAACAAAACCGTCTTCATGCAAGACAATGTACCATCTTATGCTACAAGGAACCTCTGCATCTTTGGCTGCTATCGGCATAAAAGAAGAGAAACTTATGGTGTGGCCCCCATTCTTCCCTGACCTCAATCCTATTGAGAATACGAGGGTGGGAGGCAGTTCACATCCAAACAGCAGCTCTGGGGGGCTGCAAAGACATTCAAGTAGAAACTTTCCAAAAACTTACAAGTTACATGGATGCAAGAATTGTAAAACTGATATCAAACAAGGTGTCCTATGTTAATATTTAACTTGACCTGTTAAGATGTTTTTGATTGAAATAGCTTTTGATTTCAGTAAAATTGATCTACTAATGCTGCAAATTCAACAAATGACCATTTTCAATTCTTTACAACTATAAAATGTTTTGAAACTGTGTGCTAAAAAAAAATCGACTGACTGTACTGCTGTCTTTATTGGCCTAGATTCTTAAAAAGAGAGATTTCTAATCTCACAAGTCTTATTTTTTCTTCCATGTCAGTTATTAATGGCCCGTTGGTATGTGTAATTTTCAGCAAGGCTGAAGAATCCATGCCGGCATGGGTGAGACTTTATTTTCATGGGCACACTAGGCGGCCAATCGCATCCAAAGACAGACTGGTATCATATCATTATGTGAAAGAAGGAAGGGGAGCAGACGCTCCAAGACTGCAAGTGTAGTGATACAGGCTGAGTACACAGAGAGAAATGGGAGCAGGGCCATTTTACAGTTCAGTATTGAAATACAATATCCCAAAAAGCTGATTCATCTGGACGTAGCGTTTTCAGTGGGAGAAACGTTTCGTCACTCGTCCAAGTGACTTCTTTGGTCTCAGCTGACTGCAGGTTTCCCCAACCTTATAAACAGTACATTTGCATAATGACTGAAACTAGAACCACTAGGAGTGGAGCCAAACCCGAATACGGTATTCGGAAAGGCACAAATAACGTGTTTTTTTAAGAATACTTATTTTGAACAAATACTTTAAAAAATATTCATATTCGGGAACAAGAAAAACTTTATATCAAAAAGGTGAGTTTCCTTATGAGACCGCTGTGCATGACTAGATGAGTGATGTGTAAAAGAGGTGACTGACATGGGCTGCTCCACACAGCAACAGAGAAGGCTCGGCTGAGCGAAAAAAGGCTGAACTGCATCACTATTATTGTTGAATAGATTTTTTTATACCTTAACTGAGTTCCGGAGGCGGTTTATAACTTTCGCGAAGATCGGAAGATTATTCTATTACGCTGCATTACTGAAATAGGCTGTTGACAGAGTAACGTTAACGTTCGGTTTAAAAGGTTAAAACAATGCTTGTGTAGTTGTGTTGAATTTTATGCACTTGTGGGAGTTATATGGTATGTTTAAGTTAGTTTAAGTTAGTTTTGCAGACAGCAAGATGTGGGCTATAGAGTAATTAACTTTAGCATAGCTTCCCGTCACTCATTAACTTAGCTGAAACTCCCCACATGGATTTGGGTAATCAAATAGAAAAGAGTGTTGCTGTGTGGAAGCAGTTTACAGTCAGTACTGCCGATTAAACCAAAGTGATATGTAATGTGTGCAAAAGTCAAATCAGCAGAGGCAGATATATCAAACATCTGGCAACATCTGCTATGCATAATCACATGCACTTAAAGCATCCTCTCCTGGTACTGTCTGCCAACTCCCCCCACAAGCATCAATCCCCCCACCAGCACCAATTCATCATCACAACCATGTCCTGCCCCTGCAAATCAGTTTCGCTGTCTGTTCAGTGTCCTCCAACAAGGAGGTGGTGGGGTTCATAATCTTCACAATGGTATTTTATCAGTTGGTGGTTTAATCATGGATGAGGCAATTGCTGTTATTTTCTTTTCGATGATGTTTCTTGTTACATATTCATTGCTGGATTTATGGAAAAACATCAACTAATATTGCATATCCATAATTATTATAATGGATATAATTAAAGAACACTTACACTATAACGTTAATTCGAAGTTAAATGCAAAAAAACTTGATTATTATGCCTATTTAGAATTTTACTCGAATGCACATACAAATACTTTTCCACCCTCAACAAATACAAATACAGATACAAATACGCCTGCTTTGCACATCTCTAAGAACCACTGAATGAACAATCGGCTGGGAGGTTAGTTCCTTGATCATTAGTATGCAGATTGTCATGACCGTTGATGAACAACCACTGATCAACACTCACTCATCAAATGCCACTGATAAGTGGCCATGAGTACCATTCACAGAGAGTTGGGGAATAGCTGAAATCACAGCATTGTAAGATGGTGAAAGATGTACCCTTAGGTCCCCTCCTTGATTCAGAGATGGTCTTTCCCTTTTCACGTAAATGGCCTCCTTGACTCCGCGCTCAAACCAGCGTTCCTTCCTGTCCAGGATGTGTACATCCCCATCGCTGAAAGAGTGTCCACTGGCCTGCAGGTGTAAATAGACTGCAGAGCCCTGGCCTGACAAGGTATCTCTGTGTTGTGACATCTGCTTCGCCGGAGGTTGTTTGGTTTCCCTGATGTACAAGCCAGTTCTCAATAAAAGGCACTATAGTTTGCAAAAGGTACCTGAAGGAATCTTAGACCAAAACAAAATGTTCAGGTCTAATGAAACAAGAATTGAACTACTTAGCCTGAACGCAAGCATCAGATCTCTAGGAAAGTCAAAGTCAAAAAACTTTATTTATCCCCAAGGGGCAATTAAGAGAGGAAAAACCCACTCATCACCTGGCCAATACCATCCCTACAATGAAGCATGATGGTGGCAGCATCATTTTGGGGATTTTTATTTTTTTATTTTTTTTGGTTGCGGGAGCTGGGAGACCAGTCAAGGTTGAGTGAAAGATTAATACAGTGTAGTGGGGTTTGGTTTGAGGCTCAGCTGCAGGGGAGGGATACAGCAGCGTGTTCAGAGGACAGCTTCATTGCAGGTTGTGCAGCAGTGTTGGTGGTGGGGGCAGCTGGGACATTTTCCCCAGGAATACACGCTTACAGAGGTCAGGCAAGTGTTCTGTGTTGCTGAGGGGTCAACACCCTCCCTCAGTCCAGGAGAGATGCTAGGTGGTATGGACTATGGTGGATATAGTGGATATAGCCGCCAGGCTATGATGGATTTGGGTTGCATGCAGACCCTGGTTCACCAAACCCTGGTTTGGCCCAGGACATTGTTGGAGGCGGAGTGGGTGAAGGTTAGGTTTATGTATGGAGAGATTCATGAAACAAATATTAGGGCAAAAGCTAGTTGGGAAGTCAGCACATAGCCCGTGCCTGACGCTTCCTATAATTCGGGGAAGAGATTCGCCGGGGTTCAATAACTTGTTGTGGGAGGGCATGGGGATGCTTTAGCAACCTTTAGTGGAGTGTTTGTGCTGCTCACAGCATCAATGTGGTGTTGTGCGACGCTGACTCTGAGGAGGAGCAGACAGCGGGGCCTTTTTGCTCCACAGAAGATTTTCCACTGGAGCAGTCTTGACAATACCCTAGACTCACCCTTCCACCAAGTGATAAAAATTGATGGTCACTTGGTGCGCCTTGAAGCAGCACGCACCTACTAGCACTTTAATATTGATTAAAGGCTGTATCAAGTGAGTTGTGACACTCGCACAGAAGAACATACAATGTTGTTGGTGCCTAAAAGTCGCCAGGAAATTAACCTCTTTTTTTTTCTTCTATTTTTTCAGTACAACCCCTCGGCAAGGCACATTGGATATGTTAAACACACATAGATATCACTTATTATTTGCTCTGGTAAACTTCTGGTATCTGCCTTTTTTTAATGAGGGACCACAATATTCATAGCTCTATGCAATGAGGATGTAACACTACTTCTAAAATAATCTGAAGAAGCAAGATTTATGTAATTGCTCTGCATTGTGTTGACACTTGGCACTGAAAAAGACAATAGTGCCAGAATGACTTCTTTAAACTTGCTCACTTTACATAGATGCACTCTAATGACCTTTATTTCCCACTGCTGTGTAGTCAATTACTGTAAATTTACATTTTATTATTAAATAATCAGCCAACAGAGGATTTACAGGGAATATTGTTATAGTAAACCACTAACCAACCAATAATAGAAAACCTGCTGTACCTCCTGAGCCACAGCCATGCAAAAAACAAAACAAAAAAAACATGTAACGCATGCACATGTAACTACTGGTCCGATCAGCGAGAGAACCAGAAAAATAATAGATTCCAACACTGTTTTAGCAATAGCCAGTCTATTGACATTTATTTCGACTGATAAATGAAAATTGAATGAATGACAAAGATAAGAATGTTGTCACCTGATTGGATCTGTAAAAATATAATCTTATTTTGCTGTGATATTTTTTCAATTTGTCACCAGTTGGTTCCAGCATTTCTCCATGCAACATAAACTATATTTACCGCTTACGTGGCCTTTGCTACTTTTGTGCGCTTCATCCTTTTCCGCCTCATGAGGGTCACCTGAGGCCTCTTCAAGCCTGCGATCAGTAGCAGCAACCTGGGCCGCGACTTGGTGAGCCAGCTTCTCAGTAGCGTCCCCTTGGGAAACCTGTAGAAATAGCAATATATTACAGCATGGAGAGCCACACAGCACTTTTTCATGCTTTCTAATTTTTTCTTCTTTTTAATACATAAAAGATTAACAAAAAAAAAGATAGTATAATGTTTTTCCAAATCTCTTTAGCAGCATTTATTTAGTATACCTTAATTCATAGATGGATAGATAGTAAAGCATGTAAAATGTATTCATATTTGGGCCTGATCCTTGGGGTGGACCAATTATTTGGCACGGCGTGTTATGGGGTTTAAAAGCCACAGAGATCTACAGTCCTTCCGATTAATTGCTCCTTCCATAATTCTTC
>NW_024582664.1:511477-512851 GCF_018398535.1 Haplochromis burtoni
ACAAATAACCAACTGACCAATCCCATTCTCACCTATCGCTGTTTTTCTCTGAGTCAGAAATAGAAAATAGGGCAGCACCTTAAAAAGAAACACTCCTCACCGAAGTACCATCATAGCAAAGGATTTAGCATGCTTAAGACTCCAGCTTCCCATTCTTGACAATCAAGCAGCAGTTTGTCAATATAAGAGCTGTGCAGTACCATGAAGCACCTGCAACCTTTGTGTCTTTATATGAGTTGAGACCTGCTGGGCACAATGGAAAACAGAAAAAAAAACCCTCCCAATTGTTTTAACTTTGTGCTGCCCAAGCACACTGAAATCAGCCAAAGAGAAATCTAGCAACGTTCAGACCTAGAAGAGTCTTGCTGACACCATTGTTGTCGCCTGCTGGGCTCAATGTTAAATGTACCGAGGGTAACTGTTTGTGTTGTCCCCCCCAATCTTTAGTCTTCATCCATTTCATTGTCTTCATCTGATTATTTCTTGTTTAGCTTCTTTCTCTCTTCAAGTGCTCCTATAGGCTTCAGAAAGTGAGGGAAGTTGCATCTTTACTTTAAAATGAGTTATGTAAAGCCATCTAACTAAACATCTTCAGTACAAAATCTCTTGACTCATCTCAATCATTTTCTCCTGTTATTTGTTTAATCTTAAATTGTAAATTATTTTAATCCCTACCCAAGCCTACTACATCTTCCTCCTTCACAACAGCTGTTTTTTACTGCCTGGTTGCCAGCATACTTAAGAAATCAGAGGAACCAGTTAATATTCTCCTTGTTTGTCCAAGATGTAGCAGATAGCAGCTCATTATTATCTGACAATAATCTGGCTGGGCAAATCATGAGCAGCAATGTCACAAAAGCTCCCTTCTGTCTGTTACAGCATGAAAAGAACCATTCATCTTAAAGAGAGAACTATTACTAAGTTGTTTAAAATTATAAGCAGATCTACAAGTTTACAGGACTGTCAAACCAGAACACATGCGTCAAATTCATCAGGAGTTCTCACTCTGAATCTCTTAAATAGTTTAAAAGTTAGCAGTTTTAAACTGCAGGAATCCCAGTCATTGTTATTCATATCCAAGCAGTTTCTTACCTAATCATTCAACCTAGCAGTATTCCCTACTTCTGCATTACAAACACAACAGAAATAAGTCCTTACCAGTTGACCCCACACATTTGTTAGGTTATGCCCCCGGCAGCCCTGCAGAGGTAGATATATGATCCCCACTGCAGTTTTTTCCTCACACACCAGAAGGTTCAGCCAGGATGCAAAAACAAGTCTGATAACAAACAGAAGGCCTTGACCTGTTCAGGTGGTGTGTATGTGTGTTGGGGCGGGGGACAGGGGGTAGTGGCACACACACACACACACACA
>NW_024582664.1:512871-536084 GCF_018398535.1 Haplochromis burtoni
CACACACACACACACACACACACACACACACACACACACACACACACACCTCTGTAGGGGCAAAGGCGTACTTTAAAAAGGAGGGCCCACTCAGCAATTCTGACTGCAAATGGCAATGGGTGATCCCGAGCTCAGCTAGCCTGTTGACAAGTTAAGCCAAATATGCAGGTGAAATGCTGCCTTTCCTATTTTTAACCTGAAAATAAGTTTGAAGTAGCGATGGACTGAACTGAACTCTGCATTCATTTAACTGATTTCAATGCATTTGGAGAGTTTAAAAATGAAAACTGTTCAGCTTTTTCTGTGCTCTTTGTGGAATGTGACGGTTATCAGGGCCAGATACAGTAAAACTCCAGAAGAAATATCCACGCCGCTGGTAAGCTAAAGATGAAAGTAGTGAAATGTGAAACCAATTAAATTGCTTGTTTCAAATATTCGAAACATTTGACATCTAAGTATTTTTGCATTTAATTCCTAATTGCTTAAACAGATTGTTAAAGTGGGGCAGCACGGTGGCACGGTGGTTAGCACTGAAAAGGATAAGCGGAAGCGAATGGATGGATGGATGGAGATTGTTAAAGTTTAATGTCAAGATGACTACAATGACTATGTTAGAAAATAAGTTTCACTAATTACTATGCGTTTAGGTAGCAGCCTGATTACTAAAGTTTTGAAGCAATAGCAATCCTGAGTTTAAAGAGTTCAAAAACATTCAAATTTAAGCTCACTAGAATGTTGTGCTGAAGACACTAAAGTATCTTTTTCAAACTATTGCCAGTGTGTACATTCTTATTTCCATATGAGTTATTGTGTTCGTGTTCATGTTCATCTAGCTAAAACACTTTTTCAAGTTAAAGTCAAGGAAAATGTCACCACTGTTAAGATTTCATCAGGGATTTATTACTTACTGCCAAATATTCTTACCAAAGCAACACATTTTAGACCTGCACTATTCAGTGTCTGTCTTAAAATTAAACAATAAACTTTAAATATATTTTGGTACTGTGAAACTACTAATTTTATTTATACATCTTTTTATTTATCCATCCATCAGACCATCCATTTTCGTCTGCTTATCCGGGACCATATCATGGGGGCAGCAGCCTCAGCAGATAGGCTCAGACCTCCCTCTCCCCAGGCACCTGAGAAACATCACAGCAATCCCAGACCAGGCGAGATATATAAACTCACCAGCATGTCTTGAGTTGGAACACCACACAGGAGGAGCCCAGGTGGCATTCTTGTCATCCTTTATACATATAATAAGCTTATTTTCCAAGTGTCTAATTGATTTTTAAAATGCCCCTGGTCTAAGATGAAGTAACCTGCAGGAAGTGGAAGCTGTTTATTTGTAGCCCTCTAGACCATGCTATGGCATGAGTATAATACAGAAAGGATGGAAAAATGGGAAGTTGGTTGTAGATGTATTTTTTTCTTCTCAGTCTGAGAGGATGACCCTCTTGTTTGTTCTCTGCTGCAGTGAGGAGGAGGACTGGCACTGCAATACAGATCATCAGTTGAGGAGGAGAAAAAGGAAAGTGGGAACAGGGAACAAGAGAGGGAGGAGGCTTTGCAGAAAGCTTTTTTTCAAGGGTGAGGTTATGGGGATCCCTGCTGGAATAGAAAAGATCCAGAAAAAAAAGATCCAGAAAAAGGAAAAGTAAGCAGAGCTTGGCCCAGTAACAAAGAGACAAGCTGGATGTGGATCTAAAGCAGGCTGTGATTTTATGTTGCAACTGATTTCATTAGTGACATTTCTCTTGTATTCAGGGATTATACATAATAATTATATATTCCACCCTGAGGAGTAGTCCGCTTTTCTCTCTGTTTAGACCTAGACCAAACAGTATTGTTAGCCGTTAATATAAAGACTTGCTTCTGACTTTATAACTTAAAGCAAAATTTGGAAACGTAAAGTTATTTTCTTATTTACACATGGCTTAATAATTATCCTTATTGCTGTTTTAGAGGAGCGGTGCTTCAAAGGATAGCTGCAGATTTCTGTCAGAATCTGCAGATTATACAGTACAAATAAAATGTTCACGTTTCTCCAATACTGTCTTCCCAACAGTTTCACTGACATCTACACGGGATGGCCAGGAAGCGTTTGCGATGTCTTATCGGGCACTTCTCCAGCGCTGATAATTGGCGTCTGTCCTGTGTCAGTGACATAAAAGACAGATTTAATGCGACATGACCGTTCAAACAGCAGTCTAAAACTTCTAAAACATCAGATATGTATCGGATTCAGTACCACATACGAAAGTGACCCAGATCGGATTTGAAAATATTGGATTTGTGCCGTTCACACTGTGATACCATGATCGGATGTGGGTCGCATAGGGTCATTTGATGCGCTTTCGCCTGCAGTGTGAACATAGCCTAAGAGGCTCTAATGTAAGTATCCTGTTAATGCTGGTTGTGTCAGTTACACAGTGGACCCGGAGCAAGGACAACAGAGCCAGCAGTGCCCAGGCAGGAATGCATTTGTTACTTGGAAATTCTGACACCACTTCACATTTAAAGAAGAAAGGGATGGGCAAAATCTGACCGTGGGATGCATACTCTGTTTGCCAGCAACCAAGCTGCTCTCGGCATCAAAAGACTCCACCTCCAACCTAAAGAAACATCTGGGAGTAAGATGTTTTTTAAAAACTAACGTTGACCACACACGAACAGACCCTAAACACCATGGAGATGCGCATGCTCCGATGGAGCTTGGGAATTACAAGACGGGACCGTGTTACGAACAAAGACATACGGAAGCGAATAGGTGTAGCCCCAATTAAGGAAAAGATGCTTGAGTCCCACCTGAGGTGTTATGGACACGTGATTCGAAACGATGAGAACTCTGTAGAAAAAATGGCTATGAAGATCGACCCAGAAGGATGCACCTAACAGGTGGGACCAAATGTTTGGTCACACCTGGTAAGACCAAAGGTGGGAAAAAAAACAGCCAAAGGCTGGACAAAAATCCCATTGATTAAAATGAAAATGTTCATCAACGTCAGAAAAAAATTATTTTGCAAAGTGAATAATCAACAAAAATAAATTGTATTGAAACATTCAACACAATAACTTGTATACAGTTATCTATTTAAAGTTGGTTTTGTCTTTTTACCTTTAAAGACTTTAACTGAAATACATTAAGTCGCAACAAAAGGTTTCTACTTCTATCTGTGTCTGTTACTGTGAGCAACAACGTTCTTCTTCCAAAAAATACACAGCAAAGATACAAGTACAAGGTGTCTTGATGACATTTGATGTGATTTTATCAATTTTCTTTGTGCTGATACAGTGTTAGTTCATAACAAGTGAAAAATGGAAACAGACCTAACAACAAACAAAACAAAATCTATCTATTTATTTATTGTTATGGTCGTCATGCACAGGTGACAGTCGCAACATATATGTGACTAACAGAAAATGGTAAAGTTTAGAGAAGAGGCTTCAGATATCCAGCCAGGTAACAAGTAACAGTAGTGAAGTAACAAGGCATTCAGCTAGATTTAAGCATTTCCTTTAGAAAAACACATTTCAGACACAAGCTTCATGCAGGGATGACAATCAAAATGCATCAGTGTTGATAGCAGTTCCCCCGCAGGACAACATGACCTTCACAACTTCACACAAATAACAACCAGTCTCTCCATAAACACAGCATATAGGACAATGGTTGCATATTATGACATATTATCACACTGAGAGAGGACACACCAGATACCAAGTTGGGATACATACATCTCAGGTTATTATTTAGACAAGTCAAGAGGTACATTTTTGACATTTTTTGAATGACACACTTTATTTTCTGTGCCTTTAAGTAATACTTTATCAAATTTGTCATGAAGCCTGACATTTGAAATTTTACTGTAAAGTTTTCATTCAAAGTTTATAGTTGGCACAGTTTTAGTGTTTTCTTCATGCTTGCAGACAACACAGAGCTTACATAATTTACATAATTTCCTAGGGATTAATAAAGTAGTCTGATGCTGATTAAAGTTGCAGAACAATATATGCATGATGCATTCTTTAATAAAGGCAATATGTCTATGTTGGTTCTCAATCATCCAGGTAATGGTAGTCTAGGCAGCGTGGAAAGAAAATTAAATAAGTCCAGTTGCTTTCTCTCCAAGCTAATAGAGACATTTAAATGATGTGAGGAAAAGTTCAGTGAATAAACACCTTCTACAGCTTAGTATGAAAGAATGTACCACATGTACATTCTGTTTTGTCAGTGGAGACCCTTGTTTACATAAGAAGACAATACAGTTTACAATTTATGTGGACACATGATGTAAAGCTTACACTTCAATTTGTTCAACTGCATGGTCCTTTGTGCTGGAAAGTCCATATTTCTTCAGATATTGGTCAAAATTTGTATAATTAAAAGTTAATTATAGAAATAATTTTACTAGGTAATAGGTGATAATAGGTGTCCCTACCTACCATAGTAATGTGCACATCTACCTAAGGTTTGGCCCATCTTTGGCCATATTACGACTTTCACTATCTTACAAACAGTAATTGATGAGAAAAAGAGATGAAATCCAAACTGGAAGCTGGCTCCATAGTTGAGGGGCATGAAAGCTGAAGGCTCTGCCTCCCATTCTACTTTTAAATACTCTAAGAACAACAAGTAAGCCCACAGTCTGAAAGCAAAGTGCTCTTGTGGAGTGGTATAATACTATAAGGCCATTAAGATAAGATGGGGCCTGATTATTCAAGACCTTGTATGTGGTGAAAAGGATTTTAAATTTGATTAGGGATTTAACAGGCAACCAATGAAGAAAAGCCAATATAGGACAAATATGCTCTCTCTTTCTAATCACTTTAGGTACAGTTCCTTCAGCAGTTTGGATAAACTGAAGGGTTTTAAGGGAGTTTTTAGACATCCTGATACGAACGAATTACAGTAGTCCAGCCTAGAAATATTTTAGAGATATATTGTGCAAATGGAAGAAAGCCGCTACATATTTGTTTAATTTGCGCATTGAAGGACGTATCCTGGTCAAAAATTACTCCAAGGTTCCTCACACACACACACACACACACACACACACACACACACACACACACACACACACACACACATAGATATAGATATATAATTTTTATATTTTTACATTTTTAATGTTTTTAAAGTTAAGCACTTCGATCAGTCCTTGACCTTCAACAACCATGACCTTCACCTTTAGCACATTTTAGATGAAAAATCATTAGCGCATTAGTGTGTGTAACTTGGCCTCCTACAAGGAGGGGTAGGGATTCTTATGAATTGTTAATGGATGATGGACACTTCGCAATGACATAAATTTTGTCTTTTGGCTAGATAATCTAAAATGTTATTGTGGCCTGGAATTTTTCACTGCTGTCAACACACCTTAATATTAGTGAATGAAAAAAAAAGAGAAAGAAAGAAAAAAAGAAACTAATGAGAGTTGATGAACTGCCCAAACGGAAGTAGTGGTCCAGAGGTGGTGGCTTAAAAGTATCAACAAGTTATGTTGACTGAAAACACAAAAACTTTAACAGAAGTAAACCAGTCTTTGCTAAAGTAAGGTAAAGTAAAAGAATATCTGGCAAGTGATTTTTTTTTCATAGGAACTGTTTTAAATGACATATTAAATAGTAAATTTTAAAAAATCCAACAAAGATTTAGGGGCCTGAAGGAGGCACTGACTGACATAAACAGAAATATCTTATTCAATAGCTCTAGTAATCTAAATGAAGAGACATTATTTAAAATCTTTCTGTCAAAATGGTGTCAAATATGAATGAATGCAGCTTTAACTATTTGTGTGATATTAATTACATAAGACCTTAAATTTAATCCTCATTTTAACTTTTTAATATTTTGTATAGTATGTTATGTTATGTTATCTTATTCTATTCTATTATTATTTTTTTAATTTTTACTGCTCTTAACTTGTGCTTTCTGCTGTGACCAAAAAATTTCCTACATGTGGGACTCATAAAGGTTTATCTTATCTTACGTGTGGATTGCGTTTTCTTTTTAAATTCGTTTTAAGGCCCCTTGCTGCTCGTGAGGGCATCTACTCATTTTAATAAATCCCTTAAAGCAGGTTGAGCAGGTTTTATGACATAAATGAAACTTCACCTTCAGAGTGTGAACTATCTAAAGACAACAGTTAGCATTTAGGCAGTAAAAGCCTAACTGTGTTACCATTCAGTGTCCAGTACCTCAGCTTCTTTACAAACGAATCAGTAGTTTAATAAGTGTACAATACTTGCCAAAACGTGGTTCTCTGCATGTATTTTAGAAACACATAGGATTCTACAAAAAGTCAAAGACAAAGATTATGACATAAGGTCAGTTAAAACCAGCTCAGAACAACAACATCATATACTTTATAAAAATCCTATCCTTATCTATTTTCTAGAAGGAAAAAAGTAACCAGAAACAGAAAAGTTGCCTCCTACACCACCCTAAATACAAGCTACAGTGAGGGCCTTTCTAAGCAAAAGGGAAAAACAAAGTGTTCTATATTGACAATATGGTCAAGATAGCACCAGCATTAGCAAGTTGGCTCTGATCATCTCGTTATAGTAAAAGCTTACAAAGTTAACTTTTGTGGCCCTTGCTTTAAATATGATAGCTGTCTAGAGTATTCTGTACCACTTCACTTTTTTTGTCTAATTTGCATCTTGAAGTCACCTCACATGCCACAGGTAAAACTACAACCTTGTGATGCACAAACAATATGTATTCAGATTATTAGTAGGTGGGAATAAGGTGGGAATAAAAAAACGCTTAGGTTTATGTGTGTCAAAGTCAATAATCAAGAGAAGACTTCACCAGTGTGAATACAGAGGGTTCACCACAAGATGTAAACCATTGGTGGGCCCCAAAAACAGGAAGGCCAGATTAGATTTTGCCAAACACCCTCTAAAAATCCTTCACAGTTCTGGAACAACAACATCCTATGGACAGATGACACCAAGATCAAGGAACTGCTCATGATCCTAAGCATACCACCTCATCAGTGAAGCATGGTGGTGGTAGTGTCATGGCGTGGGCATGTATGGCTGCCAGTGGAACGCGTTCTCTTGTATTTGATGATGTGACTGTTGACAAAAGCAGCACAGGTTAAAATATGCCATGCATTTCACTTGCTGAAGACAAAACTGAAGGGAAAATGCCCCAAGAACAAGCAGGAACTGAAGACGGTTGCAGTAGAGGCCTGGCAGAGCATCACCAGAGATGAAACCCAGCGTCTGGTGATGTCTATGTGTGTGCTGTATTTGACTGTAAAGGATTTGCAACCAAGAATTTAAACGTGAAAGTTTGATCTATGATTCTTATTCTGTCCCGTTACTTTTGGGAGGCACATATGCAAACTGTTCACCTGATTTGGATATAAATACCCTCAAATAAAAGTTGACAGTCTGCAGTTAAAGCACATCTTGCTCGTATCATTCCATTGAAATCCACTGTGGTGGTATATAGAGCCAGAAATGTTAGAATTGTGTCGGTGTCCCAATATTTATGGACCTGACTATCTCAAAAAGAAACGTAATGCTGAAAACATAAAAGGTGCTTTTGCTGTCTTTATGTCCCAGGTATCATATGGTATATGATACCATACAGACAGCATAGGATGAGCATGCTGAGTATGATATGACAATGATGAATCATCATTAACCACAATTATGTATGTATCCGAGCCATCTAATTTAATTGAAGCTGTCCTTATCAGAGTCGGGAGATGGTGGCCGAGAGAACTCGAAAAAGGACCCAGATGATTTCCTTGATTTAAGAAGTCGTAGCACCTCTGTAAGCTGTGTCTCCAGCACTGTCATGCGACTGTTCAGATTTCTGATGTCTCCTTTTAATTCTTGTTTGAACTCGAGGATAGACGTTTGCACACTCTGCTCTGGTATTGGACAAAAGACCCTCTTTTCATCAGACTGGACTGGGCTCCGCTCCTGTGGTGTTCTGACACTGCCAACATTATCTAAGCGGAGATCGCTCTTTGTGATGCCACTGTCACATGAATCTGTTTTCCTTAGAGACACCTCGTTGTGACACTTAGTTCTATCAGTCAGCATTTCCATGGACTCAGCCTTGGAGACACTGCTCCACGACTCAGCTTTCACAACTGACTCTTTGAAACGTCCCCACCCTTTAGCTTTGGGTGGCTCTGCAGATTTGCAACCAGTTAAGCTGCCATTTTGGATGCCGGGAACATGAAACATGGCTTGGCTGGATGCCCTGGATGATGAAGATGTGGAGGAACTGGTGGTTGCAGTTTGGTTCTCAGTTACTATGGCAATACTAGTAGAGGCAAGCCTCTCTGGACCTCTGGATGGCTCCAGGTGAATAACACCTTTCTCGACATCACCAGTGGCCTGACTACCCCGCTCAGCAGCGAGACGGGCTTCCTTCTGCTGCCGGAAACGCTGAAAGAGTCGTCGAACTGGGTGGTCTGGTGGGAGGTTGAGAGGAGCCTCATTCTTCCTTTTCAGCATCTCTTCCTCTTCACGTTTCACATCACTGATCTTCCGAAAGACAATCTGTTAAGAGATAGACCATAGTTATTGCAGCTCAAAGAATCAGTACTGTGGTACTGATACTAATGAATCTTCTTTGTTAGCTTTCCTATCTGGCTTTAAAGGTACTTTATTTATAACAATTTTCCAGTCTTACTGACCACCTAAACCATTTAAATGACACATAAATTTACTCCACTCCCACATCTAAAACACTTACACTGCCACTTTATGCTGCAGTTACTGTGTTGTTTTAACCTATAATGTGTTTAAATTCTTTAGACTTTTCTACTATTATTTA
Organism: Haplochromis burtoni; assembly: GCF_018398535.1. Taxonomy (NCBI): domain Eukaryota; kingdom Metazoa; phylum Chordata; class Actinopteri; order Cichliformes; family Cichlidae; genus Haplochromis; species Haplochromis burtoni. The sequence continues at coordinate 521,687 of NW_024582664.1, forward strand.
TTTATTTTTAGAAACGTAATGGGCAGTAGACTTACCCATTTTCTTTATTTTGCTATTTTCTTGGTTATATTTTGCCAACGAACTGTTTTATACAAGGCAGCTTATAGCTAGAATTGTAAACTCGTTGACTCATTGGGTTGTCTAGAATGATTACTGAACTGAAGCCAGATGACGAAAAGATATCCCGGGTATAGCAAACTTGTTTTATTGTACAGGCCCCATGTATTAAACTGGAAAATTTATTAAAATTCCCCAAGAATTTAGGCTTGTCTTCATACAGTTTTCTTGTCAATGAACAGGAAATGTAAATTATTGAATAGCCTATTTAATATCAGCTTTTGTTATCAACACAAAAAGAAAAATTGTGTTTGGTCAATTATTTATTTGCTGTAACAATGCTTCTTTGTAATAAATTTATTTCCTCTTAAATGATGCCACAGTTGTTGGAAAATGCATTTGTGGCTTCAGCTGCAGAGTTGAAAAATAAAAAAAACTTGCAAAATATTTTCTGCCAGTGCCACAACAGACTGATCTGTTCGATTATTCTCTCAAACATAAGGATTGTGAAAAGTTACATTCAAGCTGTCAAAGATCACTCAGGTAGAAAGGATGTGTACCAAAGTTCAGTGCATATTAACACTGAATTCAAATGAAGATTCCACAGGGCAGGATTATCTACAAATGGTATTCCAGTTCAGTTTGTGTCTTTGTCCCATAAACAGAGACATACACACAGAGAAAGAGGAGATAGAGAGCACTAAAGGAGAAAGAGCCAGAGAGAAAGTGGTGAGCTGACACAGAGAGGACCATAACAGTATCTACCCCCACCAACAGGACCAGGAGACTGCCAGTGACCCACTGACCTTGTGAGAATGTTGGGATGTCTACAGTACGGTGTACATTTTAGGACATCCTCAGGTCTCAGGAAAAAAGCTGTCAGGTCTCAGACAAAAAGTCGTCAGGTCTCAGACAAAAAGTCATCAGGTGTCAGGTCTCAGAAATCAGGTCTCAGAAGTCAGGTATCAGGTCTCAGGTATCAGGTCTCAGGAGTCAGGTCTCAGGTCTCAGGAGTCAGGTCAAAGTCAGGTCTCAGTGTCAGGTCTCAGAAATCAGGTCTCAGAGTCAGGTGTCAGGTCTCAGGAGTCAGGTATCAGGTCTCAGGTGTCAGGTCTCAGGTGTCAGGTCTCAGGTGTCAGGTCTCAGGAGTCAGGTCTCAGGGGTCAGGTATCAGGTCTCAGGTCTCAGGTCTCAGGTGTCAGGTCTCAGATCAGGTCTCAGGTGTCAGGTCTCAGATCAGGTCTCAGAAGTCAGGTTCAGAAGATCAGGTGTCAGGTCTCAGGTCTCAAATCAGGTGTCAGGTCTCAGGTCTCAAAAGTCAGGTGTCAGGTGTCAGGTCTCAAAGTCAGGTGTCAGGTGTCAGGTCTCAGGAATCAGGTCTCAGAAGTCAGGAGTCAGGTCTCAGTTCTCAAAAGTCAGGTGTCAGGTGTCAGTTCTCAAAAGTCAGGTGTCAGGTGTCAGGTCTCAAAGTCAGGTGTCAGGTGTCAGGTCTCAGGAATCAGGTCTCAGAAGTCAGGATACAAGTCTCAGAAATCACATGTCAGGTAGTCAGGTCTCAGGGGTCAGGTCTCAGGTCAGGTCAGTCAGGTCTGGTGTCAGGTGTCAGGTCTCAGGAGTCAGGTCTCAGGTCTCAGGAGAATCAGGTCTCAAAAATCAGGTTTCAGGTGTCAGGTCTCAGGAATCAGGTCTCAGAAGTCAGGAGTCAGTCTCAGGATCACATGTCAGGTGTCAGGTCTCAGGAGTCAGGTATCAGGTCTCAGGTGTCAGGTCTCAGGTGTCAGGTCTCAGGTGTCAGGTCTCAGGAGTCAGGTCTCAGATCAGAAAGGTCAGGTGTCAGGTCTCAGTTGTCAGGTCTCAAAAGTCAGGTGTCAGGTGTCACTCAGAACACAAGCTATCAGACAGAGAGAAGCCTCCTTCAGGTGGCACTTTTGTCAGGTCCCAGCCAATGACTGTAGAAAACATGGACGACACTACAGCACTTACTCCCATTGCATAAAAATGAAGCCAAAATATCCCGCTTGTAGACGCTGCCATGTTGCACTTTTGGAGCCAGAGTCTGCACAGTAGCGACTTGAGGTGGAGCGCCTGCGTGACGCTCCCGTCCACACACCTGCTGGATGTGACCACGAACAAGTCCCCTACACTTTTTACGTAGCCCGGCTGCTCCAGTTTATCTGCTGATGGGTTTACCGCGACTGACAACTCGTCCAATTAAGGTAAATACAACCATGTCACTATTATCAAAAAACCACACAGCTTATCATCTTATAGTTTTACAGCATCTAAAATCACTCTGTTGTTAATTCGTGTGCTAGATTAGCCGCTAGAATATACAATGTGTTGGAGGCTTGTTGCTAGCTAGTTAGCGATGCTACACACCTGTTACAGCTGCAGAGTTGAAAAATAAAAAAAACTTGCAAAATATTTTCTGCCAGTGCCACAACAGACTGATCTGTTCGATTATCCTCTCAAACATAAGGATTGTGAAAAGTTACATTCAAGCTGTCAAAGATCATTCAGGTAGGACAATAGTCTGCAAAGTGATTCAGCACTCCTTAGTTTTTGTTATCCAGTTTTAGACAGAGATTAGATCAGCTGCCCAATCCACAGAGGCCCAGGGTTACTGTTAATATTAAAAATGTAATGCTGTCCTTTGAGATTTTAACATAAGACTGAAGATTTAAACACTTTTAGACCAATTACACTGACTGAGCACTCCACAGCCTGCTAACATGGAAACCTTAAATACTACACTCTGATGTGTACAAGTGTATATAAAACTGCTTCATAATTCGATTAATATCCGTTGTTTTATAATGCTTGACATGTTTATTATCAAACAGTGATGGTATAACGTTTGTATCTGTCCTGCCTTTTGCTATTTTTGCTAAGAGACGGCCAGGTTTGTTCCCAGATTCATAATTTATGCTTATCAAAGAAAATTGCTGCCTTTGCTCTTTTAGTCAGTAATTGATTTAAAGCTGAGCGGGCTGCTTCTAACTTCTTAAGTATAGTTTTGGACCTGGAAATTTTAAACTGCACTTCTAATTTTTGTATTATGTGCTCTAAACTAAGTTGTTCTTTCATTGAAGCCTTTTTCTGCGCTGTGGTGTATGAGATAATACTACCCCTAAGATAGGCTTTAGCGGTTTCCCACAACAAAGATGGGCTTACATCTTCCGTTTTATTAGTGGTCATAAAAACATTCCACTCTTTAGTGATATACTCAATAAATAAGGATTCATCCTCCATCGGCGGGAATATGGCTCAAAATAAGGTGGGTGAATTTTTATACTTACTACTGAATAATCAGATAATGGACAAGACCTTATTGAGCACTCTTCCATCCTATCCAACACCGTCCTGGATGACAAGAGCAAATCTATTCTTGAGAAACTCTGATGATGGCAAGAAAAAAAAGTGAAATCCCTATCTGTGGGGTGAGCTACTCGCCAGGAATCACAAATTTCTAGATCAGAACAAAACTCTATCAGTCTAATGCTTTTTGGTGACAATTCACCCCCTGGTGGAGATTTATCAACCCTAGGATCAGGAACACAATTAAAATCACCTCCCAACACCAAATATGGGGAAGCTATGGCTGAAACATGGGTTAAGAGATTGGGAAAAAAAGAGACATCTTCTGAATTTGGACCATAAACACATCCTATAAAAACAGATTCTCTAAATAAGAAACCAGATATAAGAATGTAGCGTCCTTCCTTATCTTTTATGACTTTTTCTATGGTTAGAGGCAGATTACGATGGATAAGGATGGCGGCTACTCTACTTTTTGTATCATAGGATGAGTAAAAAACCAACCCAATGTGTTCCAAATCATTTAAATGAGTTTCTGACAGTAAGGCAATTTGTGTTTTTCCTTCTTCAAAAATGAAATAATTTTTTGTCTTTTAACAACATTATTCAGCCGTTTAACATTTAAAGAAATTATTTTAAGATCAGTCATATCAGCTCAGCTTTTTTTTTTGTTATAATTTTTTTCCCCTCTCTATTATAACATGATGTGTGGGAAACCATTTCTTGGAGTGCGCTACTGCAAATAAGCAAACAGATGTTTCCATAAAAGGGAATGTGGGTAATTTTAGATGCATTACATAGACACAAACATGAAAAAATAAATAAATAAATAAACAACAGAAACAATAGCCACGCATATTAATGATAAAAAAAAGGAGAAAGACAACCCCTAAAACCCCCCCTTCCCTCCCCCCAAAAAACGATCCTGCGATCCATCAAAAAAGAAAACTGGGTCTCGTGAAACCAAGCAAGAGTCACTGACAGAGAGGCAAAAAGAAAAGAAAAGAGAAACAAAAATTCCCCTCCAAACTCCCGCATGCCACCGAAAAAGCCAGCCAACCTCATTTATATTTCTAAGTTGAACTCGTTTTACTTTATAAAGTCCGTTAGAAAAGACAAATAAGAAAGGAGGCGACAATTGAGTCATTCCTTAATAAATGTAGAACTTCCAGTTCCAATATACCTTAGCCTGGGCTGGGTATCCTTAAATTAAGAGTATGTCTAATATTTAAGTGCCGTAATAGAACTAATCATATTCAATCAATTGCTGTTGGTGTACTTCAATTTAACTCAAATTGTGTACTAATAGAGATGGGAAGATGCGGGAATTTCTAGAGAAGGTGCCTGTTGTATCATTATCAGAAAGTCACAGGAAAGAGTTAAATAACCCTGTGACAGAGGAGGAAGTGCGACTTGCTATTAACTCCCTTAAAGGAGGAAAAGCACCAGAGCCTGATGGTTTCTGCCCAGAGTTTTATAAAACACTAAGTCATCTTCTTGCAGGACCATTGACTGATATGTTTTTAGACTCTTTTAAGAATGAACAATTGCCCTCAACACTTAGACAGGCTAATATTTTGTTAATTTTAAAGAAAAATAAATCACCAGATAGGTGTGAATCATACAGACATACAGCCTCATCAATGTCGATGCTAAATTACCCTCCAAGCTATTAGTAAGGAAGCTTGAGGGCATTCTCCCACTGCTTATAAACCCTGATCAAACAGGCTTTATCCAAAATCGTTTCTCATCTACAAATATTAGACGACTATTAAATATTATACAATACTCAAATCAGACAAATTATAAAGCCTATGTTATATCTTTAGATGCCGAAAAGGCATTTGCCAGAATCGAGTGGACATATTTATTTAATGTATTAGAAAGATTTGGCTTAGGTGCCAGTGTGTGAATGTGTGTGTGAATGGGTGGATGACTGGATATGTAAAGCGCTTTGGGGTCCTTAGGGACTAGTAAAGCGCTGTATAAATACAGGCCATTTCCCATTTTACATTTGAGGTGAGGGTTTTATTGCATGGATTAAAACTATCTACTGTATAGGAATTTCTTTTACTTACGTATTAATCACATTATTTTATTGTATAATGCCTTGGTGCCACTGGATTTTAACATGTCTGACACTCATACTGAAAGACAAATGGCGGGGGTCTAGCAAGGAAGCAGACAATTCCACAGGAAGGAATCTTTTGTCTCTTCGAGGACTCTGGGAGGTAGCAAGGGAGTGTGAACCTTAAGGTGTGAAACAGCTGTGTACTGCCTTTTGTTCCTGGAGAAGGTATTTAACTGAGAGCCATGCTAGGCTCAGGGAGACCCTGCAGGGACATGCATGTCTCATGTCTGTCCCGCGGACATGCAGGGACTTCATCAAGCTTGGTTGTCTGTTGTCTTTGTGTGTTTTGATTAAAGAATGTTAGCTACCACTCACTGCTTGTCTGCAGGCTTTATTTAAATGGAAAACTTCCACAACACTACAAACTTCCAGAAGCTTGTGTCATAATTAATGGTGTACAATCATCAGTGTTTCCACTGCAAAGAGGTACGAGGCAAGGCTGTCCCCTGTCCCCTTACCTCTTTGCATTAGCACTTGAACCTCTAGCTGACACCATTCGCCAGCACCGAGATGTGCATGGTATAACAGTGGGTGGAACAAATCATAAGATAGCATTGTATGCTGACGATATTTTGCTGTTCTTATCAAAACCAGAACAATCAACACCAGCTATTATGTCTACTATACATGAGTTCAGCTCATTCTCTGGTTACAGAATTAATTTTGGGAAATCAGAAGTCATGGGTGATCAGATTAACTCTTTGCCAGATATTTCTAATCCCTTTCAATGGTCCCCCAGCGGCTTTACATACCTTGGGCTAAACATTCCACCAGTTCTTAAAGATTTATGGAAACTGAACTTATCACCAGTTATAATAAAAATCTAAAAAGATTTAGATAGATGGCAAAAATTGCCGCTTTCTCTTATGGGGCGTGTGAACTTAATCAAAATGAGTATTCTCCCGCGTTTATTTATATCCCCTACAAATGCTACCTTTACTGATCACTCAGAAAGTTTCTTGTGATATAAAAAAAGCCTTTTCAAAATTTATCTGGCGTGGCAAGAAACCTAGATTAAGGACTGGAACTTTACAACTGCCTATAGATAGGGGAGGCTTAGGCTTACCAAATTAAATTTTTTATAATTGGGCATGTCGTAGCCGTGTCTTATGGGACTGGCTACATGCTTATCTAAATTCTCACTCTCACCTAGACTCTTGGTCCACTTTACCTTATTCCCTTTGGAGCTTAGCTGTCTGTGACAAAAAAAACAATATTACAAATGGGGATTAAGAATAACCCAATCATTTATAGATGCTTTTCATTCTTAAAGTCTTATATGTTGAATTGAACTATGTGATCTGTTCAAAGCCTCCCAGTCAGTGCTGTTCAAAGGTGATCATTTAGGACTTCAGCAATAATACAGACAGCAATGTAGTTAGCAATAAAACAGTTTTATTGGGAATTAACTTAAAAAACAAACAAACAAACAAACATATGTCTCCTATTTTTTGTCACACAGGAAAGAAGCATCAATATCTGATGAGAAGACTCATTTATTTCTTTTGGGGGGTCAACAGGAGAAGAATATCTCTAACAGTTGATTTGTTCACATTTTCACATCTTAATTTTTAAGTGAAATGTGCATTTGGAGTTTATACACTTTGTATATAAGGCGACCATTTCCTTTTGCAGTATTTTTGTGTGTTGCGTTTTTAACAAAAGGGGAACAAAGCCGAACATCAGTAACCCTACAAATGTCACTTCTGTTTAGTTTTCTGTCTTCATTTATGTCGGAAGTGATAGCAGTGCTGTATGTTTTCATTTTTCAGAAATCTCTCAATCAGAACATGGTATTGTGGCTTGTTGGGAGTGGCTAGTTATCTCCGATCATGCCTTAGGAACATGTGTTGATGAGGAAGATGAGGAAACTGTGTTATTTACATCTGTTATTGTTACGTGACTCTTAACTGTACCTGTTAATTTTACAGTGTAAATTTACTGGCAGTTATTGTTCGATGGAAATAGATGTTTATACCATGAGTGAGTTCATGTGCTTGGTCATTAAGGCTCTGAAGCATCATGTAATGCAGTGAGTATCTCACAAAAGGAGTCCTCCCTTCTTCTTTTTGGGGTGGAATAGCTAGCTCAACCTCTACGTGGGCTTTTTATAGTAAAGACGCTTCACCCCACCACAGTATATTATTAATTTGGAAATTGTTTTGAGAGATTTCCTGTATACCACTAGAGGGAACTCAAGTACCACAGTTTAAGAACCACTGCTGTAAAGAAGGCCTGAAATTCATCCAAAATGATGTGAGAGTTTTAATTTCACATACAGTTATTGCTGCTTAAGGTGCTTTTACAATGTTCTGAATCACGTGGTAAATTAAATTTTTCTTAGGACTGTATAAAGTCCTGTGAAAAGGTTTTTTTTGGCATGACTTAAAATACATGTAATAGATACTAAATAAACATCAGTAAAGCAAACTCACCCTCTTCCTCAGGTTGTAAGTAAGCACCAGGTTCTTGGCAAAGTGGTTTGCAAAGTTGGCGTAAAACTCCAGAACTTTTTGCAGCGCATCTCTTTTGATTATATGGAGGTCACAGTAGGTCAATGCTCGGACATTAGCGCAGGACTGAGCCAGTGTCATCTCCTTCCAGAACACGTCACCAAACACATCACCTTTACCTGCAAAACAAACACAGTTAGGTCCACAAATATTTCAACAGATACAACTTTTTTCTAATTTTGGTTCTGTACATTACAATGAATTTTAAGTGAAACAACTCAGATGCAGTTGAAGTGTAAAATGTCTGTGAAGGTTCTCACAGACATGTGAAAACTTCAAGTATTTTTTAACACAATCCCTTCATTTCAGGAACTCAAAGGTAACTGGACAAATTAAATGACTAAAAAAAATAAAATGTTCAATTCTGATACTTGGTTGAAAACCCTTTGCGACAAATGAAAGCCTGACATCACCAGATTTCCTCCTTTTCCATGCTCTGCCAGACCTCTACTGCCGCGGCTTTCAGTTGCTGTTGGTTTGTCGGTCTTTCTTTCCAAATTTTAGTCCTGAAGTAAAATGAATGCACATTTGGGTAAAGATCAGGTGACCGACTTGGCCTTTCAAGAATATTGCACTTCTTTGCTTTAAGAAACTCCTGGGTGGCTGGGTTATGTTTTAGGTCATTGTCCTTCTGTATGAAAGGCCACCCAAACAATGTAAATAAAATTACCTGGAATTGCTGTCCTGTGTCACATCATCAATAAACACGAGTGTCCCACTTCCACTGGTAGCCATGCATGCCCAAGCCTTACCCTGGCTCCACCTTGTTTTACAGATGATGTGGTATGCCTTAGATCATGAGCTGTTCCATGTCTCCATACTTTTTTCCTTTTGGTAGAAGTTGATCTTGATTTCATCTTTCTAAAGAATGTTTTTCCACAACTGTGTTGGCTTTTTTTTTTTTTTTTTTAAATTATGAGTGGCTTGCGCTTTGCAGTGAACCCTCTGTTTTTACTTTGTTGGAGTCTTCTCTTTATGGTAGGTGGATATTGGTGTGCCTACCTCCTGGAGAGTGCTGTTCACTTGGTTGACTGTTATAAAGGGGTTTCTCGTCACCATGGAAATTATTCTGCGAGCATGCACAACTGTTGTCTTCTGTGGACATTCAGGTCTTTTTGCATTCACCAATACTTTCTTTCTTTTTTTTTCAGGATGTACCAAAGGGTAGATTTTGCCACTCCCACTATTGTAGCAAATTCTCAAATGTTACTCAAAGAGTATTATACAGAATAGACACTTGTATTAAGTTATAAAAAACACAAGTTTAGAGAACAATGTTTAGAACACAGATAAAAAACAAAACACACATAAACTTAACATCAGTACCTGCTTATATAATGAGTCAACAGGAAGTTAATATTAATAACCAACGGCAATGACAACATGCTGCTTTCTAGTTTTCACAGTAAGAGACACATAAAAACGACATAACACTGAAATACAGTACAGGAAATTTTTTTTAAGGGAATTGCCAGTTTAAATTTAAATTTTCTTTGCAGCACAATTCAACCAAAAATAAAAACACTACATGTAAATGTACACAAAAGAAATTGCCTTCATGAAACTAAATGAATTCTACCACAATTACTGATTTGATTTACAGCCTAAAGGGCCTGTAATTTGAACTCAGTGGTTCTTCTTAAATAATAATGTATAAAATGTGCTTGATTTTCTGTAGCTTCTATTAACAGTTTGTGTTTACACTGGAGTGAATGATGAAATAACTGCACCTTAATTACTTTAATACAGACAAGCGCACTGGAGTTCTTAGGTTCGATCTTTTTGGCCATAGGGTATATGCTGCTTCATCCAAAGAGCTATGATTTCCGAAAACAATAATTTCAGTCTTGTTTTCATTTAGGGTTTAACTGTCATGTAGACAGATAAACAGAGGCTGCAGTGTGACAGAGGCATCCCATTTCATCAGGAAGTAAATTTGGATATCAATAGCATAACAGTGAGAGGGAATATTATATTTCCTGAAAATCGTTCCCAAAGGCAGCATGTGTAAAGATAACATAGTGGACCACAACAGACCCCTGTGGTACATCACAACTAATAGGGACAGAAGAAGAGGAGTACTCCCCAGTTGCAACAGAAAAAGACCTCTCTGACAGGATTTAAACTGTAATAAAACTGTACCTTTAAAACCAACAGCATGTTTGTGTCTTGATAAAATAATGTTATAATCAACTGTGTCAAAGGCAGCGGTTAGACTGAAACTCTCCACAAATCCCAGAAAGTTCTCACAAAGTGCAGAGGATGTTCACATGAACAGCACCACAGGGGTTAAACAAAAAATTCAAAATATTAAAAAGAACTCGGGGCTGGTGACTGTTGCTAGAAATTATGTTTGACAGAAAAGCTGATTTAATAGCTTTAACAGTCAAGTGATATATTGATGAGTATTGTATCAAAGGTCAGCTTAGAGTTATTGCTTTTGTTAATCAAGGGCTTTCCAGAAGTCAAATCTAGTATCCAGCCTGAATTGGTGTTCCTCATTTCAAAATGCTCGGTTACATTGAGTGCCGGTTTAGATCACTGGGATGAGCTCTCAGCCATATGGCCATGTGACTGGGATCATACCTTTATGTGAAAGAATGGAGGGGGGCAGACATTTCAAACACAGCATTTATAGTTGTACAGGCCAGGTACACAGAAATACAGGGGAGTTGGATTTAAATGAAAAGTTAGGAAAAAAATGAAAAACCAAGCGAAAATGTTAAATGAGAAGCATCTGGCTGCATCTCAAACATATTGGAGAACTGCAAAGCTGAGTGCAGAATTTATAGCATAAGGAGCTGGCTAAAGTGATGCCGGTTTTTATTTTGAAAACTAAAAGCTAACACTAACCTTGTTTCAGAGAACAAACATGGCTTACCCACAATTCCTTCATTGTCTTATCCTGAAATAAAGGATAAACAAAGATCTGATCCAACTATCAGAGAAATCATAGCACAGATTGTACTGGAAGAAACACCTCACCCCACCTCCAGCAAAGAGCTCCCTGATTTCCCATTTTTGCTGTGGGAGTTAAATCGCTTAGAACTACAATATAAGGTAAAATACAGAATAAGGCAAGATGCAGGACCAAGTGACCTATCAATTGGTTCTCCCTGAAGAGCTCAGAGCCTTAGTGGTTCACAATTTGCATATGGACCAACTGGGTATTCCCAGAACCCTTTTTAGAACTAGGTTTTATTGGCCGCTGAAGAAAGAGTCCTCTTGAAAAAGCAGCTGCTCTGCTAAACATTAAACTTCTCAACCATTAGAACTTGTCCATATGAACTTTCTCAATCTAGAACCAGACAGCAGTAACCCAAAGAACATCCTTGTAATGACACATCATTTCACTAAATATGCAGTTACCATGCCTAGACCCAACCAGAAAGTTAAGACTGTTGTTTGGGGGATAACTTTATTGTCCACTATGGTGCCACATACTGATCAAGGGCCTGATTTCGAATTCACACTCACAGTATACACAAAATCTCAGGTCAACTTCAGAGAAAAGTTGCAATCTAGCTTCTTGAAATGCACAAAAAGCAGCAGATAAAAAAGGCCCATTTGACCGAAGAGTAACATCTTAGTGAGAAATGTACGTTTACATGGCAAACACAAATTAGTGAGAAACTGAGATCCATGTTGTAAATGGTAAATGGCCTGTATTTGTATAGCGCTTTACTTAGTCCCTATGGACCCCAAAGCGCTTTACACTACATTCAGTCATTCACCCATTCACACACACATTCACACACCTACATTGCAGCCACAGCCACCCTGGGGCGCACTGACAGAGGCGAGGCTGCCCGACACTGGCACCACCGGGCCCTCTGACCACCACCAGTAGGCAACAGGTGAAGCCAAGGACACAATGACTGCGACTGTCCGAGCCGGGGCTCGAACCGGCAACCTTACGATTACAAGACGAATTGCCAACTCTTGAGCCACGATCACCCACTCCAGTAGTTAAACCTGCTGGAGACCTCCCTGTCACTATGTCACCCACACGTGACATACTGATCTCCTGCTTCCCTATGGTTTTCCAGCTGTCAATCACTAGTTTTTATATAAATAACCAATGTGAATAAAGGGTTTCCAAAATCAGGGTAAGTTATTGTTTCAATGATTACGACAGCCCAGTAGAAATAGAGAACCATATTTTATTCGATTTTGTTTTCCTTAATATTGTTATTATATTATAATGTTATATAATATTATTATATAATAAGAAGAATAACACCTTTGGATTACAAGATAATTTATTAATTTGTGTATTGTCTAAGTTGACAATTTCTTGGTTTAAACGGTTTTATTGGAATGAGGGAGGAGACTTCACCTGCTCCTTCCTAGCACTCATGGTCAGCCAGAGCAGGTAGAAAATGCAACGCATGCAACACGAGAACTGAGAATTAAGTTCGCAAAAGAAGGAGAAAGAAAACCAAGCATTTTGTATCTCTAAAAGTATGCATTGTGAGCAGGACGGCAGCCAGGAGCAGGGTTCCAGGAGCCTGAGTTAGTGCGTGAGCGGTACCGGCTAGATATAGTCGGGCTTACGTCAATGCATGGCTTGGGCTCTGGAACCAGTCTTCTGGAGAGGGACTGGACTCTCAGTCTGGAGTTGCCCCTGGTGAGAGGCGGTGGGCTGGGGTGGGTATCTGGGTATCCCCTTGGCTTGCTGCCTGTATATTGGGGTTTCTCCCAGTGGATGAGAAGGTTTTCTCCCTACTGGGAGACTTCAAACCTCACGTGGGCAAAGACAGCGAGACCTGGAGGGGAATGATTGAGCGGTGTATTGTTTTTGGACATAGCAAACACCATGTTCAAACATAAGATTGTCCATAAGTGGACGTGTGGCACCAGGACGCTCTGGGCTGCAGGTTGATGGTCGATTTTTTTAATTGTATCACCAGACCTGTAGCCATATGTTCTGGCCACTTGGGTAAAGAGAGGGGCTGAGCTGTCAAGTGATCATCACCTGGTGGTGAGTTGGATCAGGTGGCAGGGGAGGATGCTGGAGAGACCAGGCACACCTAAACGTATAGTGAGGGAATGCTGGGAATGCCTAGCAGAGGCCCCAGTCCGTGAGATCTTCAATGCACACTTCTGGTAGAGCTTCAACAGCATTCCGAGGGAGACTGGGGACATTGAGTCCAAATAGACCATGTTCAGCACCTCCATTGCCAAAGCTGCTGCAACTACCTTCGGCCGCAAGGTAGTTGGTGCCTGTCGTGGTGGTAACCCCGTACCAAATGATAGACACCAGAGGTGAGGGGAGCAACCAAGCTGAAGAAGGAGTCCTGTCGGGCTTGGTTAGCCTGTGGGACTCCGGAGGCAGCTGATAGGTACCGACAGGCAAAGTAGAATGCAGTGCGGGCAGTGGCTGAAGAAAAAACTCAGGTGTAGAAGGAGTTCAGAGAGGCCATGGAAAAAGACTTTTGGACTGACTTGAACAGATTCTGGCAACTCAGGAGGGGAAAGCAGTGCTCTACTTGTACTGTGCATAGTGCCAGTGGAGCACTGCCGACTTCAACTGAGAAAATTGTCGGGCGGTGGAAGGAATACCTTAAGGACTTCCTTAATCCCATTGGCACATCTTACGTGGAGGAAGCAGAGTCTGGGGATAAGGGGATCATTTCTGGGAGTCAGGTCATTCGGTCCTTATACAACCGTTCCAAGAGCTTGGTCCGCATAGCCAGCAATAAGTTGGACTCATTCCTGGTGGGTGATGGGCTCCGCCAGCCCTGGCCTTTGTCACCAATTCTGTTCAGAATTTTTATGGACAGAATTTCTAGGCACACCCAAGTGGCGGCAGGCTTTCACTTGGGTGGTCTCAGAATCTCATCTGTTCTTCGCGGATGATGTGGTTCTGCTGGCTTCGTCGAGTCGAATGACCTCCATCTCACTTTGGAATGGTTCGCAGCCAAGGTGGTAATGAGAATCAGCACATCCAAATTTGAGGCCATGGTCCTAAGCCAAAAAATGGTGGAGTGCCCACTCGGGCTAAGAGACAAGTTCTTGCCCCAAGTGGAAGAGTTTAAGTATCTCGGGGTCTTGTTCATGAGTGACAGGAGAGGGAGCGGGAGATCGACAGATGGATTGGTGCTGGGGCTGCAGTGATGCGGACACTGTACCAGTCTGTTGTCGTGACGAGAGAGCTGAGTGTGCAAGCGAAGCTCTCAATTTACCAGTCGATCTACGCCCCTACTCTCACCTGTGGTCACGAGCTTTGGGTAGTAACCGAAAGAACGAGAGGCAGAAATGGGCTTCCTCCAAAGGGTGGCTGGCCTCTCCCTTAGAGATAGGGTTAGAAGCCCAGCTATCTGGGAGGGGCTCAGAGTAGAGCCACTGTTCCTTCACATCGAAAGGAGCCAGTTGA
>NW_024582664.1:537863-553217 GCF_018398535.1 Haplochromis burtoni
TGAATTTTAGGTCTCTACGTCCATCCCATGGGGAATGGGAGCAGTAACAAAGGTGTTGTGTTTATATTTTTGTTGAGTGTATAATCCAGTTTTGAGATCCCTTCCCAGACGTCTTAACGCCCACTCACACCCTGGGCCATCTGACCTCAGGAAATCACATGATAGGGTGGGGCCAGGCTTCACAATGAGCTCACCCGAAACCCTGGCTGATTGTGACCCACACCCGTTTTCACACCTTGGCTCATGTGATTAGGTAGAGAATCATCAGGGGGTCCTTTGTCCCTCTTTGGGGGGAAACTCCCACTGGGTTTAAATCTGGGACTCTCCACCATTTGGCCCTTAGAACTGAAGAAGCTTCTCGGATGATAGGTGAACGTCTTCAAGCAACTTAAAGAAGTCCAGACGCTTTTCTTTCCAAGCTTCTTAGACAACCGAATTGAGACTTGACTCTACAGCTTGGAAAACCAAACAGCGATGCAGTACTGACTAACCCCTTCTTAGTTGTCAGACTAAAGAAGTATTGACTGCAATGAAATTTGTAATTAAACTCTAAAATCTAATGTAAGTCAAAGAACTTCTAAAAGTCTGTAATGAGATAATCTGTTAAGAGCTTCCAAGCTACTAATATCTTCCAGAAGGCACAGATCTGCTGCTATGCCTTAGGTCCACTGATAAACAAACATGTGAGACAAATTTTACTTGATACTTTAAAATCGAAAGAGGAGCAGATTCAACAAAAATTTATATTGTGTTTTTGTTAACAACAATGTTAATTTTAGGCAAAAAAAAATAATTTTTCCATAACATTTTGAAATTATGGCAAGTATTGATCATGTTGATGAGATAGAGGTCTCAGAAACCCATGTATCAAAATATGATACGAAGGGCGTAATAGGGCTAAACTGCTAATAGAGGGATCGATATCAGACACACAAAAAGAATGTAGACAAGTAGGTGAAAAATTTGTCTGACAGACAGCTCACTCAAGCAGAGGGAGGCATCCTTACAAAAACCTTGAAGCTTTCTGTCATGCTGAGAAAGTGTTTGCTACTCAAAATCATCACAGCCACAGAATCAGAAATTGGAAACAACATTGCAGATGTTGTTTCAGAAGTGTGACAACAACAGATAAATGTTTTAGCCTGTCTCAGCAATGCAAAGCACCCAGCATCCAATATTACCATCAAGGAGAGCATCAAGGAGTGGAAGACACTTATGCACCACAGTAAAAAACAAAACAAACAACAACATCATTGCTTACTTATTTTTTTCTGAGCCATTCAGGGGTGGATTGGTGTGTTTCTCGTCATATTCCTACTGCATAATCCAAGTGTGCTTGACCTTCAGGGCTCAAACTGATGGCTGGACACTCTCCGTCAGGATTTTCTGGTAGAGAGCAGAATTCATTTATATATGATGTCGTGTATAATGTTATATATGAATACCGGTCAATAGTTTTAGAAAACCCCAATTTTTCCAGTTTTTTATTGAAAATAATGCAGTTTGATGTCTCATTGCACTCTGAAATGACAGTATAGTACAAATAAGAAATTGGAGTTAGAAAAGAAATCATGGAATCAATATATAGACCTAAACTTATTGTATTCTAAACTTTTGACTCATGCAAGTAGCCACCTTTGGCAGATAAAACAGCTCTTTTCCTATCTTTTGCAGAAGTTCCCATAAATGTGTTGCCCTTGGTTACTTTGCTTTCACTCTGCTGTCCAGTTCATCCAAAACAGCTTGATGGGGTTTAAGTCTGGAGACTGTGCTGGATACTCCATGTTTTCAAGCTTACCATCTTGTTCTTTTTTCCTGAGGTAGTTCTGGCAAAGCTTTTACGCATGGCTCTTTGCCTTATTCTGATGCAATCCTAGCAATGGCTTCCTTGCTGCAACTCGTTCTGTCACACCTGCACCTCGAAACCTTCTCTTCACATTTGAAACTGAGACTTGCTTACTATGACCACTATTAAGCTGTGCTTGAAGCTGTTGTCCTGTGAGCCACCTATCACACAACTGTTAATGTTCAGAAACTTGTCCTCTGAGTCAGTTGTGGCTTTGGGTCTGCCAGACCTCTTCCTGTCAGAGGTTGCCCTCAGTACTCACTGACGCCTTGACTTTCTTTGCAAACTCTGGCAGTTCATCGATTACCTTTGTACCATTTCATGCTCTTCATTGGACTTTTGAATTGCAATGAATAACTAGAAAAATTGGTGTGTTCTAAAACTTTTGAATAGTAGTGTGTACACATATAAATATATGTATATGTGTATATAAAAAAAACACCCAGCACGCCCCTGCGGGCGGTTTATCCTTCAAGCTCGGGTCCTCTACCAGAGCCCTGGGAGCTTGAGGGTCCTGCACAGTATCTTAGCTGTTCCCAGGACTGCGCTCTTCTGGACAGAGATCTCCGATGTTGTTCCCGGGATCTGCTGGAGCCACTCGCCTAGCTTGGGAGTCACTGCACCTAGTGCTCCGATTACCACGGGGACCACCATTACCTTCACCCTCCACATCCTCTCGAGCTCTTCTCTGAGCCCTTGGTATTTCTCCAGCTTCTCGTGTTCCTTCTTCCTGATGTTGCTGTCATTCGGAACCGCTACATCGATCACTGCGGCCGTCTTCTTCTGTTTGTCTACCACCACTATGTCCGCTTGGTTAGCCACCACCATTTTGGCCGTCTGTATCTGGAAGTCCCACAGGATCTTAGCTCGGTCATTCTCCACCACCCTTGGGGGCATCTCCCATTTTGACCTCAGGACTTCCAGGTTATACTCGGCACAGATGTTCCTGTACACTATGCCGGCCACTTGGTTATGGCGTTCCATGTATACCTTGCCTGCTAGCATCTTGCACCCTGCTGTTATGTGCTGGATTGTCTCTGGGGCATCTTTACACAGCCTGCACCTGGGGTCTTGCCTGGTGTGATAGACCCCAGCCTCTATGGATCTTGTACTCAGAGCTTGTTCTTGTGCTGCCATGATTAGTGCCTCTGTGCTGTCTTTCAGTCCAGCTTTGTCCAGCCACTGGTAGGATTTCTGGAAATCAGCCACCTCCTCTATCTGCCAGTGGTACATACCGTGCAGGGGCCTGCCCTTCCATGATGGTTATATATATATATATATACACACACACACACACACACACACACACACAAAATTCCCTTCTTTCCCCTGCAGGTGGTCTTTATCCTTCAATATGGGTCCCCTACCAGAGGCCTGGGATCTTGAGGGTCCCGTGCAGTAACTTAGCTGTTCCTAGGACTGCACTCAAATGTACAGAGATCCCGGATGTTGTCCATGGATTCTGCTGGAGCCACTCGCCTACCTTAAGATTCAGTGTACGGAGATCTCCGATTACCACTGGGACTACTGTAATTTTCACCCTCTACATCAGAGGTCTCAAACTCAAATGAGCTGTGGGCCGCTGCTGGCACTGTCATTTCATTGGAGGGCCACTTTAGTGTTCAAGTTGTACACAACAAACAAACAAACAAACAAACAAACAAACAAACAAACAAACAAACAAACAAACAAACAAACAAACAAACAAGAAAACACCCAGGGGGGTTATGAGGAGGGGGTTATGGCGTCCACCTGAACGGCAGCAAGACTTCGAGCTCCGACCTTAACATCCTTTAAGTACGCCTAAACAGCGGCTAAAAGTCAACCTTTTAGTGGCTTCCTCTCCGACCTAAGCTTCTGCTCTGATCTAAACAGTTAGGATGCCGACTAAACATAGGTTTAAATCTAAAACAGCCGGAAAGGATGGATCATACGACGACGCTAGCAACGAACTTGAAACTGAGAAGATGGAAGGAGCTTGTGCTAGCGCCCAACAGACCGAGACGAGTGTTTTGGCCGCAATTCCGTCGCTGAAAATACACTTCACTGCTCAACTGCAAGAAGCTATAATATCAAACCAAGAAATAGAAGACGCAATTGGAGTGTTTTCAGAGAGGCTTACCTCAGCAGAAACTCGCATTAGCAAAGTTGAAGACGACGTCTCTTCCCTCACAAGTAAAGAGGCTTCCCTTCAAAAGAAACTTCAGGAACTCCTGCTAAAAGTGGACGACCTCGAAAATAGAAGCCGGAGATCCAATCCGAGACTCGTCGGATTACCCGAGAATACTGAACAAGGAGAAATCACAATATTTTCCCGTCCCAAAACGTCAAGTAGCCAGGTACAAACCTGGCTACTTGACGTTTTGAGACAAGGCCGAAATACCCCAAATGGCCCACCCCATGTGATCATCATGAAGTTCTTGAATTATCAAGACAAGTTGAGGGTGATGAGAGCGGCACGTCTGAAGGGAAAAATAACGCACAACGGACATCAGGTGATGTTTTTCCCTGACCTGTCGACGGAGGTCCAGAAACAGCAGAAACAATACAACCAGGTAAAACAACAACTCCGTGAAATGCACATAAATTTCGGACTGATCTTTCCAGCAAAAATGAGGATTTTCCACCACGGCAACAGGCTCCTCTTCCACACACCAGCGGAGGTGGAAGATTTCATACGAAGAGTCCGGCAACAAAACGAGGGATAAATTCACGCCCACTCCAAAACACTATCATATCTAAAATGTGTAATTCTGATGAACAATTTCAGCTCGGACTTACAGTGGCTTTGGTGTACAGGTATGATATAGATGGCCTTAGATATGTTATGTTTAAATCTTTTCATTCATTTACATTATGTGGCCACTTCTGCAGTTAATACGGTCGGATCTAAGTTTGAAGCTTCAAATCAATACTAGGACGCTTTATCAGCTCCTTTTCGTGGATCTGATGCATAACCAAGCTGCAATGACTTTGGGGAGGGAAGTTTTGAGATCTACACTGATGGGAGGTCTCTGGGTTGTTTTGTTTTTTTGTTTATAAGAGTTTGTCTTTAAAGTGCAGTGCTCTTGAAATAATAATTTGTGAGTTCCGACAGGGGAGACGAGATGTAGTCAGCTTCAGGTTACTAAGGGCACAAACTGTATGAGTAGTTATTCAAATATTGAACTAATTTCCTGGAATGTAAGAGGCCTTAGGAAATGTATTAAACTGAAAAGAGTAATGGATAGAATTAAACAATATCACCCAAAGATAGTCTTTATTCAAGAAACACACTTACTTGCGAGTGAAATTGCCCGGATAAGGAGGAAATGGCCAGGTCAGGTTTTCTCTAGCCACTTCTCAACACATGCTAGAGGAGTGGCAACACTCATTCATAAATAAGTGCCCATGTGTATTAAAAAAAACATCTTGGACCCTGCAGGGAGATTCATCATCCTACAATGCTCCGTGCTGAACCAAGACTTAATTTTAATTTATATGGCCCCAATATCGACAACTCCAGCTTTTATAACAATCTATTCCTCTCTATTGCAGCCCTCCACAGTGAGATAATTGTTGGGGGGGGACTTTAATTGTACCCTAGAGCCTAAGCTTGATAGATCATCAGGTTTAGACTCTTCCCATCCAAAATCTAGACAAGCCATACAACACTTTATGTCTGAATTGAACCTTAAAGATATATGGAGATTAAAAAATCCAACAGGGAGAGAATACTCCTGTTATTCAGCCAGTCATAATAGCCGCAGTCGCATAGATTATTTTCTTATTTCAAACTCTCTTATCCCCAGAATTAACAGCTGTTCATATAAAAGTGTGCTTATATCTGACCACTCATTAACTACGCTTAACTTTTCAGTTACAATAGCTTTTAGACGTAATCCTGTTTAGCGTTTAAAACCACACTGGGTGCATAATAAAAATTCTTGGAATATGTAGGCAAAAATATTGATGACTATTTTTACTTTAATAAATCCGAAACTACAGCCCCAGTAAGATGGGAAGCCTTTAAGGTTTTTATACGTGGGCAGATGATAAGCTACACCAAAAACAAAGCAAATAAAAATTATACTGAGATGTTGGACCTTGAAGGTCAAATAAAAGAAGTGGAACTCGAGATAAACCTAAATGACTCTAAAGAAAAACAACAAAAACTTTTAAGATTAAGAGTAAAATATGATAAATTAACTACTGAGAAAGCCTCAGCAGGACTATTTAGACTGAGACAGACCTACTATGACCAGGGGGAGAAGGCAGGAAAACTTTTGGCATGGCGCATAAAAACGCTACTGAACGAACAAACAATAAATGAAATTAGAACTGCAGACGAAAACACCACAGATCCTCACAGAATAAATGAACTCTTTGAACTCTACTACTCACAACTATATACCTCAACAGGAGATGCGACTCAAGAGTCACTAGAATCTTTCTTTGACTCAATAAGCACCCCTTCACTCTCTGAAGAAGCTCGATGTGAATTAGACTCTCAGTTATCTATGAGTGAACTGTCGATTGCAATTGATAAATTAAAAATGGGAAAACCTCCCGGCCCAGATGGAATCCCACTAGACCTTTTCAAAATATTTAAAGACAAATTAGTACGCCCTCTGTACGACATGCTAACGGAAAGTTATGATTTAAAAGAGCTTCCCCCCTCCTTGCGTAATGCACTCATAACGGTATTCCCTAAGCCTGGGAAACCACCTACAAAATGTGAATCTTATAGACCAATCTCATCAATAAACTCTGAAGCCAAGATAATAAGTAAAGTACTGGCAAACAGACTTGAACGATACCTTCAGCTTCTCGCTGATACTGACCAGAATGGTTTTGTAAAAGGCCGGCAAGCGCAGCATGGTATTTGCAGAGTACTGAATGTACTTTACTCAAATTCAGAACATCCAGACATGGCTCTGCTCTCCTTGGACGCAGAAAAAGCTTTCGATAGGGTCGGACATAACTATCTCTATAAGGTACTGTCTCAATTTGGCTTTGGCAGTTACTTCATGACCTGGGTCAAAATATTATATAATAAACCTATAGCGTCAGTTAGAACTAACAACATCATATCTAGACCATTCTATCTAGGTAGAGGTACACGTCAAGGCTGCCCCCTTTCGCCTCTTCTTTTCGTCCTAGCAATTGAACCATTGGTTATTGCGATAAGGAGCAATCAAAATATCTCTGGCATTAGAACAAATAATATTGAGTCCAAAGTTGGATTATTTGCAGACAACATTATCTTAATGCTGTCCAAATTAAAGAGCTCAATTCCCCAGCTACTCAAAACAATTAACTCCTTTGGCAATATTTCCGGTTATAAAATTATATAATGAATCCAAGTCGGCCATCCTCTTCTTTAAACATTCTGAAAGAATTAAACCACCTATTCAAACAATGTTTCAAGTTGCCAGAGACAGTCTTACCAATCTAGGTATAAAAATCACTTCAAAAATTAATGATTTGGTACATGCAAATTACTCTCCTACAATCAACTCTGTTGTTGACTTAATCAATAGATGGTCTATGCTGCCAATCTCTCAGATTGGACGTGTAAATATTCTCAAGATGAACGTTCTTCCAAAATTTCTATATCTCTTCCAAGTCATTCCCCTCAGCCCTCCAGATGACTTCTTCACA
Organism: Haplochromis burtoni; assembly: GCF_018398535.1. Taxonomy (NCBI): domain Eukaryota; kingdom Metazoa; phylum Chordata; class Actinopteri; order Cichliformes; family Cichlidae; genus Haplochromis; species Haplochromis burtoni. The sequence goes on from NW_024582664.1 coordinate 545,353, forward strand.
AAGGCAAAAACAATATTCATTAAATTCATTTGGAATAATAGACGAGCAAGACTGCGCCTTTCGCTACTATATCTCCCTTATGACAGGGGAGGTCTGTGTGTTCCAAACCTCAAACGGTACTACTGGGCTGCCCAGCTTTCATGTTGCCTCATACTGGTTTTCAACGACAACCTTACCCTGGGTAACTTTAGAAAGGACAAGCACTACCCCCTTATCGCTCAGCACTTACCTGTACTCCGCAAAGTATAAAGATCTGATAAAAGATACATCAAACCTCTTTGTTAAAAATACCATCCGTGTCTGGTTCGACGCACTCAAGTTTAAAGATGAAACGCCAGCACTATCCCAATTCTCACCTATCTGGGGCAATAGGGCCTTTAAATCCGGTTGGAAAGATTTGGGCTTTAAAATGTGGGCCGTCAGAGACCTGTGCAAAGTTGCAGACCTATTTGACAAGGACACCCTACTATGTTTTAATGGCTTGACACAGAAATTTGGTATTCCAACCAAACATTTTTTCAAATTTCTTCAAATCAGAAGCTTCATTTCAAAAACTCAAAAATCCCTAACATTGCCCACTCTAAACGCATTAGAGGACATAGCAATAAACCATCAGCTAAAGAAGGGTTTAATATCCCGTTTTTACAGCACCCTCAGAGATGGCTCTCAAACATCCTCAGAAAAAGAAAGACTCGCATGGTGTCAAGACTTAGAGTGTAGAATAACTACAGAGGAATGGCAAAAAGCCTGCTTGAAAGCCCAAACACAATCTATAAACACCCAATTTAAACTAATCCAGTATAAATGGCTAATGAGAACATATATCACCCCAACATTATTAAACAAATTTGACCCCAAAACTCGGACATATGTGTTAAATGTGGGGAAAAAGGCACACTGATGCATTGCCTGTGGGAATGCTCAGAAATCCAAAAGTTTTGGAAAGAAGTTTTAGATGTAATTGCGCATATTACAAGTGTCAAGCTGAATCTATGTCCTAAACTATGCATCCTAGGAATTTTCCCCGCTGAAATCCAGCTGAGCAAAGTTAACCAAAAAAACCACAATCTTCTTGTTACAGGAAATATAGCATAGCCAAATCATGGAGATCCATTAGTAGACCACACTTGAGAACTTGGTTGTCGACACTGTCAAAATCCCTCGCTTTGGAGAAACTTACGTCTATGATAAAGGGTAAACATGCTTCCTTTAAAAAAATGTGGGGAAAGTTTTTGTTATTTTTGGAAAGTGAGGAGATGATCGATAGTGAACAGAACTATATCCATTTAACCTGTATGGGAGAAGTAGTGTTGCAGCTGTTAAAGAGAACCTGGGGGGCCTGTGAGTGCTGGACTGTTCAATAGAAGGACAGGAGAAGAGATGTGAAATTAAATGGACTGGAACTGAAGAGGACGCAGCTTATCATTGCAACCGTTAGGTCGGATGCCTCTCTAACTAATTTGACACCCTTGGACTAAACTTCAGCCCGAAGCCCTGGAATAATGCACTTAAACCTAATGTCTCACTGTGTTATACCTGTTTTTTTCTGGAGCACTGTCTGTTAACCCTTGTTTTTTTTATTTTGGGGGGGGGGGGTTTTTTTTTTTTGGTTTGTTTTTTTTGTTTTTTGTTGTTTTTTTTTGGGGGGGGGGCGGGGTTTGTTTTGTTTTGCTTTTTTTATTTTACTTATCTTTTTATATCTATATATAATTTTTTTTTCAGTAATACTATCTGAATGATCTACATGGGAGAGTATGTATAACTATATCTATGTGTTTCCCCAACACTGTTCATACACGATGTACATACATTAGTATTATACACTCAATTTTTTTTTATTAATTTCCTCCTCTATTTTATTTGAACTCTCTCTTCCTGTTGGTTAAAATGTTGTTGGAAAAGCAATAAATAAATCTTTGAGAAAAAAAGAAAACACCCACAAATATTTCCGAAAATTTTGTGTTTTTTTTTTTTTTAATTTCAGTTATTGTCTAACAAGAAAAAACTGCAAATATGAATAGTTTTTTTATATACTCTTAACTAACTGAAGCCTTTAACTGAAATTCCAAATAAACAAATTGATACACTCTTTCTGGCCAGACACATGGCAGCACTTCTGCTATAATTTTGTTCATATTTAACAAAATTTTGACCTCCAGCAGAGATGTTCCTCTATACTATGCCAGCCACTTGGTTATGGCATTCTGTGTATTCCCCGCCTACCAGCATCTTGCAGCCTGCTGTTGTGTGCTGGATTGTCTCAGGAGCAATTCATTCTGCACCTGGGGTCTTGTGGTGTGGTAGACCCCAGCCTCTATAGATCTTGTGCTCACTGCTCAGAGCATGTTCCTGTGCTGCCATGATTAGTGCCTCTGTGCTGTCTTTCAGTCCAGCTTACTCCTGCCACTGGCAGGATCCATGTGTGGGGCACTGAGACATAGGCCTTCTTGTAGCCAATTCAGGCAGTGCACAGGTTGGTCACTTTGGTCTTGCAGTCTTGGGCGACTGCTCTGTCTAACAGGAGCTGGTGTTTTGCTCCTCTTATATTGCTGCCAATTCCTTTCTGTGCCCCCCTCATGCATTGAGCCATGTGCCTGTTCATCTTAGCTGCTATGATCCCTAACAGGACCTTCCACGTGGTACTGAGGCGGATCCTTGGGGATCAGGAGTGTGAGGGACTTGCACTGTTCAACTCTTGATATTGGAGACCTGTTCTTAGATGTATGCCACTGTGACGGTTACTTGACCCTGTTGAGGGAGGTTGCTATCGTCTAGATCCACTAGCTACTGAGCATTGTGGTTATGGGTTGCATCCTTCTCTCATATGCTCCGTGTCCAGTCCTGGTGGGGCTGTTCTCACATTGTTCCCCTGCCAATGAGCATATAGCTTGGATGGTTCCATGGAATAAAGCTGGTTTATTCTCCTACCTTCTATTTTTGTGGTATACCCCAGGACTGTTTCTCCAGGCACATGGCTGGTCTCTGACTAATTTTGTTTTGGTCTCCTGCTCCTGGCATTTTGACTTTTAGATTCTGTTTTTCTAGACTCCAGCATTTTGTTTCTTGCAAACTCTGTTTTTTGTTTGTTTCTGGACTTTTGACTGTAGTATTGAATGATTAAATATTTGTAATTTTGGGTTAAGGCAGTTGACACCCTTAAAATATCATCAAGGAAATTTGGTTAAAGGCAGTTGATACCTTTAAAATACAGTCAAAGAATGGGGTGGAGGTAGGGGACGTCCTCTAAATATCGTGCGGGAAAAAAAGAGAAAAAAAGTTAAAGTAAAATAATGTTAAAAATTTTAAGATGGGAAGGTGACTGTCTCAAATTTATCATCAGTAGAAGCAGGTAGGTGATGGACTGCAAATACTATCAGGAAAAAAGCAAGCCTAAGAAATTTTTATATGTATAAAAAGAAAAGATCAAATAAGAATGTCAGTGAATATTTTAAAATAGAGATTATGGGTGCTGACCCATGCAAATTCTTAGGTTACTTAGACAACAACTGTATCTGTAAGCATGTGTGAGATCAACTGAAGCCTGGAATATTGTGTGGAGATTTAAAGTTGCTGGTAGATATTAACGGTGTCTCAGCTAAGGCAGAAGACAGCAGACACTGCACAGTGTCAACAAACTGTCTGGCTGTGGAAACTGAAGCAGTGCCTAGCTCCGGAGTCGCATGCAGCTCTTTATCTTTAGTCCTTTTAGTGGTGGTTTGGGAAAATAATTTTTTTTTAAGTAATTAGCTGAAGTGTATTTTATTTATGTTAGTTATTTTTTAACTTGTAGTTCTAAATTGGAAGATTATTGTGATATTGAAATATAAATATAAAATTATATTCTATTTTTTTTTTTTGATTGCTCAAAATAAGCGTCACACTTGCGGAAGCCGATATACCCTGCGAAACGCCATGCATTTATCGAGACTTTCAACCCCAGGTAAGACAATTCTAGATCTTCGGATCCACATTATGTCAGCAGCTCCACTGTGAACTATGTTAAAAACAAACACCGCTCACACCTCACAGAGGACAGCTTACAGTCCTGCGTAAAGATGAAAGTCACTTCGTACAGCCCCGATTTGCAGACGCTGTGCGCAGAGGTTCAGGAGCAGAAGTCCCATTGTAAACATACCACAGCAGACCCGACGATGTTTGCATGAACACGCTTTTCAGCATCTCTCTATTGACCACTTTTCACACACGGTTGCTGTACGCATACAGCCGGTGTTAAAGCGCACAGCCCGACACACACCAACACAACAGCAGAGAGAGCGCAGACGTTAAGGCAGCGAGGCGCGATTGCAGGTGCCGCTCAGGTGCGTCCACCTCCCCTGTAGCGGCGCTGCAGACCACGCCCCGCCACACACATTAACCAGGTAAAATACATATTTAGGCAGAATTTTGCAAATATCTATTTTTCATTTTTCAGCAGCATAGTGCTTTTTTTCCAATTATTTTTTAAAAGTCAGGTCAAGGCTCCAAAAGCCCAAAGGCGATATAAGGGTGGCGGCTCACAACAGTTTTTGTTTGCTGGATCATTTTAGTTCAGCTGGGTGTCTTTCCTTTTGTTATTCTAAGTGTTTTACAAAATGTGTTTTAAGGACATTTGATTATTTTGCAATTTAAACTGTATGAAACTGAGTAAAGCTGTGATTGGAGTGTGAGGGGAGAAAGGACCAACTGCCCTGAAGGTGAAAAAAAGATGACGAGAAAAAAAAAAAAAAAGGGGGGGGGGGGGGGGGGGGGAGAGTAATTTAATGCAGTGTAAAATATTATTTTTTGACAAAAAAAGAAGAAGAAACAGAGGGAAAGTGTTAACAGTGTTAACAGGATGAAAAATTATATTTTTTAAAAGTCTCAGTGTGTAAACCTGGACCTGGATCAACCCACCTACCCACATCACTAACATAATTAGAACTACACTTAAGCTCAGTTTTTGGCTAAACATTTCACAGCTTCAGCTTGTATGAACAATCATGGATAAAGAGATGCCCTCCAAATCACAAGCTGGCAAGCTGATCTGCAATATCACTGTGTGTGAAAGGACTCAAGATTTGCCACACAAGGAGTAAAGGTTCAGAGGAAGAGACTGAAAAATAAGACAAGGCTGAAGAAAAACTGCCCATGGGACAGTTGAGAATGTACATTTCAAAACTATGAACTGCTGCAGGATGTGGTAGAGGCAGACAGCAGTGGTGAGAAGGAGGAAGTAGATAACAATGAAGGAGAAAAGAACATGGAGGAATAGCCTGAGCAGAGATAACACAGTAGGTAGACTGGTCAGGGGTTCAAAGGCAACGAACGGCTACTCTGATGTATCCTTGAGCAAGGAAGGTACCGTCTCTACACACTGCTTCCCAGGTGCTGGATCAGTAGCTGCCCACTGCTTCACTGAGTGAATGGGTTAAATGCAGAGGACAAAATATCTCGCGCATGGGACTACATGGGGTTGAGAAATAATGAAGGCTGTTTTTAATGTGGGAACACATAAAACCTGGATGATTAACCATTAAATTCAAAGTGTTTATTGTCATGTGTACAAAGAAAGCATGTCTCTGTGCAACGAAATGCTTTCTCTGTTGTCCACACACAGATGTCGGGTTAATATGTACAAACAGAACTAGAGCAGATAAAATAGAAATACAGGGTGGGCCATTTATATGGATACACCGTAATAAAATGGGAATGGTTGGTGATATTAAAGTCCTGTTTGTGGCACATTAGTATATGTGAGGGGGCAAACTCCTCAAGATGGGTGGTGACCATGGTGGCCATTTAGAAGTCGGCCATCTTGGATACAACTTTTGTTTTTTCAATAGGAAGAGGGCCATGTGACACATCAAACTTATTGGTAATGTCACAAGAAAAACAATGGTGTGCTTGGTTTCAACGTAACTTTATTCTTTCATGAGTTATTTACAAGTTTCTGACCACTTATAAAATGTGTTCAATGTGCTGCCCATTGTGTTGGATTGTCAATGCAACCCTCTTCTCCCACTCTTCACACACTGATAGCAACACTGCAGGAGAAATGCCAGCACAGGCATCCAGTATCCGTAGTTTCAGGTGCTGCACATCTCGTATCTTCACACCATAGACAATTGCCTTCAGATGACCCCAAAGATAAAAGTCTAAGGGGGTCAGATCGGGAGACCTTGGGGGCCATTCAACTGTGGGCTCTTGCTGAATGAAGCTAGGACAGCCACTGATGTTTCTTCATTAGTGACAGTTTTCTTGCGTCCACATTTTGGCAAATCCAACACTGAACCAGTTTCACGAAACTTAGCAAGCAGTTTGCTAACTGTAGCATGGGAGATGGGTGGTCTCGTAGGGTGTCTTGCATTGAAATCTGCTGCAATGACCCGGTTACTGCGTTCACCAGATATCAACACAATTTCGATCCGCTCCTCACGTGTTAACCTCTTCGACATGTCAATGGCTGTGAACAAAGAGAAACTTATAAATAACTCATGAAAGAATAAAGTTACGTTGAAACCAAGCACACCACTGTTTTTCTTGTGACATTACCAATAAGTTTGATGTGTCACATGGCCCTCTTCCTATTGAAAAAACAAAAGTTGTATCCAAGATGGCCGACTTCTAAATGGCCACCCTGTAGTATAAATAAATAAATGGAGACAAAAATTGAAGTGTTAAATAGATTTGTGTGCAAAAGAGCTATGAGCTTAATATGCTGGTTTAATATTTAAGATGACCTGATGTGCGAAAAATTATTATTACTGTTAAAATAGGTCAGCTGTTCAAGAGACTAATTGCAGTGGGGAAGAAGGAGTTGTCCATCCACGAACTTCCCTATTGGAGGTGACAGTCATGGGTGTACAGTGTGTAGAGGATGGGACTGAGGACGCAACTCTGTGGAGTTGCCAGGAGTCGCCAGTGTTTGTAATAATGCTGGCTGAAGTCCTGTTGCCGATCCTGACAGACTGGGGGCCTGCCAGTCAAAAAGTCCTGTAGCCAGTCACATACCATGCAACAAGACAGTAGTATTGTAAGAGCTGTTAGCTGCTAATAAAAATAAAAGTAATAAAAGTATATTCAGCAAGTGAAACCATGCCAGTTGACCCCAGAACCTCCAGAATTGCATGATATCCCAGAGCACTTGTGGGCAACCTGTCATGGTCCTGGGTCATGCGACCCAGTGTTTCTGAGTTTCATGTTGTTTTGTTACAGTGGGGCAAAAAAGTATTTAGTCAGCCACCGATTGTGCAAGTTCCCCCACCTAAAATGATGACAGAGGTCAGTAATTTGCACCAGAGGTACACTTCAACTGTGAGAGACAGAATGTGAAAAAAAAATCCATGAATCCACATGGTAGGATTTGTAAAGAATTTATTCGTAAATCAGGGTGGAAAATAAGTATTTGGTCAATAACAAAAATACAACTCAATACTTTGTAACATAACCTTTGTTGGCAATAACAGAGGTCAAACGTTTACTATAGGTCTTTACCAGGTTTGCACACACAGTAGCTGGTATTTTGGCCCATTCCTCCATGCAGATCTTCTCGAGAGCAGTGATGTTTTGGGGCTGTCGCCGAGCAACACGGACTTTCAACTCCCGCCACAGATTTTCTATGGGGTTGAGGTCTGGAGACTGGCTAGGCCACTCCAGGACTTTCAAATGCTTCTTACGGAGCCACTCCTTTGTTGCCCGGGCGGTGTGTTTTGGATCATTGTCATGTTGGAAGACCCAGCCTCGTTTCATCTTCAAAGTTCTCACTGATGGAAGGAGGTTTTGGCTCAAAATCTCACGATACATGGCCCCATTCATTCTGTCCTTAACACGGATCAGTCGTCCTGTCCCCTTGGCAGAAAAACAGCCCCATAGCATGATGTTTCTAC
>NW_024582664.1:571014-572631 GCF_018398535.1 Haplochromis burtoni
ATCTAAATCCCAGTAACGAGTAACGCGTTCCTGATTTTGGCATAATAACTAGTTACCGTGCTCGTTACCACAATAATAACGTAGTTACTGTAACGCGTTACTTAATAACGCGATAGTCCCAACACTGCAGATCACCATAGCATGAGGGGATGCTCAGGTGGCAGAGCAGATCACCTACTAACCGAAAGGTTGGTGATTTGGTTTCCCTGTGTGCTCCAGGTTGCATGCATGAGTTTGTGAGCGAGGCAGGTTGTATAGAGAGCTGAGCTTATATTGACTCAAAGATTCTATTTTTCTGCCAGTTATAGGGTGGATCATGGGGCAGAGCCAGGAGTCAAACAGAATATGGAAATTAGACCACAGAATTAACATGAAAACCACACTAACTTCATCTCTTAACACAGATTTACGGGCCAAGAGTCAAGATACCCAGGAGGAGAAGCCCTGATGTTGCCCAAAAGACAATTCATCTAACTTTTTTCCTTTACTCATTCTCCTTATGATGGCAAAAAAGGGATGGCACAACAAATACATGGTACAACTCTTGTATGCCCAGATAAGTCTTTTGATAACCTATAAATAGACTATTATAATTATAGTATGCAAATTTTACAGCTACTTTACTAACAAATTACTTGTGCACATTCTGTGTAGCAGCTAGACTCTTTAATATGGTGATGCCAATTCCTGACACCTTAGAAACCTGCCTCAAATCCCTCCCTTGTCCTCCTTACTCATTTCCCCAGTAAATATAACAACTACAGCTGTAAGTTCCTTTGTGAATTCTACTGAATTCTAAAACTCTAAAAACAGAATTCTATGGTCTGTCTGTGAAGGTCCTCGGTCATCCAGGTCATTGTAGTCTAAGGAGCTTGGAAAGAAAAGTATCTGGACTTCTATAAGTTTCTTGAAGGCGTTTCACCTCTCACCTGAGAAGCTTCTTCAGTTCTAAGAGCAATTGGTACAGAGTCACAGATTTTTAAGCCCTGTTGGGAGTGTCCATAAGAGTGTTGTGGACCCCCTATTTATCCTCTGCCTAATCACAAGAGTCAAGGTAAACAATATATACGCGGAGTTTTTTCCTCAATAGTTTCGTCACGTTTACTGTTTAAGGACAGCACTAGCAAGCACTCTCTGCTTATGACCAAAAAATAAAAAAACAAAACAAAAAACAGCCTGTTCGTGTTGGTGGAAAAATGTACAATGTCAACCAATCAAAAATGATATGGCAACATGACATTTGGTTGTTTAGGGAGAGGGGGAAGTTTTAGGAGTGACGGCGAGAGAGAGAGAGAGAGAGAGACAGACAGACAGCAGAAAAAGAGAGCGAGCGAGTTTTGAGATGTGAGAGATTTGTGACGTTTAGCGTGTTTGGAGTGTGTAGTTAATGTGTAGTGTTGTGGATAGTTTTGTGTTGTGTGTCAGAACAATGAGGCGACTAGGGATGGGTACCGACATAAACGGTAGTAACCAGACCGAAAAGCAGCGCACATTTCGGTGCTTTATTTCGGTGCTTTTTTTCCTGAGCTGTGATACACTTTAGATTCTAGCCAATCATTTTACGTTTCCGAGGATAGTAGGTGGGTCCAGGTACGTACGTTCTTTTAGAGCAGAGCT
>NW_024582664.1:572651-573617 GCF_018398535.1 Haplochromis burtoni
CTGATTCTTGATCAGTTTCATGATTGAAGTAGCAACAGGAGAGGGAGGGGACAGAATGAGAGAAGAAGAAGCAGCTGTACAGCGTACAGGATAACTCCAGCTTTGTGTCTTGTTTTCATTCTAGCTTAAGTACGGGGCAAATCACGTTCCTTTTCAGCTCAATACGAAAGGCGTAATATTTTCTCTGAATACCGGGTTATTCCGTTTTTTACGGGACGGTTGGCAACTCTACTAACTAACCTTATGAATAAAATAAAGTTCACTATCAGTAACATCATAGCACCCGCCCAGCTGTATAGAAACTCTGTCATTCTAGCTAGTACACAGTACGAGTTATTGTACCATACTGTAAAAAGTTAGCACAACAAAAATAAACTACACCTAAACTTGGTTTATATCTGACCCAAGTCATAACTTCTTACCTGAAGTTCAGTTCCCCTGATACCTTTTACCGCTGGCCGCCCCAGGTCTCTCCTTCTCCTGTCTCACCTTTCCCTCATCCACCTGCTGGCCTCCACCACTTGCTAATGTAACTGAATCTGTGGAAGCTCCGCCATGTCACCACCAAACAGTTGAGTTATTTTTTACACATCTGCCAGCATCTGGCCAATCCACCACCTTTCATTGTTTATACCGTTACGAAAAAAACCCGAAACGAAACGAAAAATCTCCATCTGCCCACCAAGTCCAGCTATAGCTGCATATGTGTTTAGTAGTAATTTCTTTTTGTAGAGGGCTAGCAAAACAACCATTTTCAAGGGCATTGCCATATTGGAATCCCGACTTCTCTGACGAGGCTAACCAGAATGCCATTTACTCGAGTGTGACATCATTCCCAGGTCCGTGTTCTGATTTCCGAGGTAAGTCGAATGCAACACACGAATTAACAAATAACGACCCTATCTAAATCCCAGTAACGATTAACGCATTCTTGATTTTGGCATAATAACTAGTTACCGTGCTCGT
>NW_024582664.1:575045-601048 GCF_018398535.1 Haplochromis burtoni
CACCTTGTTGCTTTGACATCTTAAAGTGGTCATGTGATTGGCTTACCATGACTACTTTATTCCTCCTCAGTCAAACAGCAGCACTCATGCGGTTGTTTTGCCCCCTTATATTCAGGTGTTGTGCCAAAAAGCGATCGTTTGCCAGAAAGTGATTGCCGTCCACGGGAGCGCAAGCAGCTGTTTAAAACTATAGCGCCCAGATTACTTACATAGTAAGCTACTTCCATGCAACTGATATAAGATGTGGCAAGCTGAACAAAGCTTCAGCCGTCTGTTTGTTGAAAAATAGTAATGCGACTGCACCACATTTTCTTGTTAGTAACTATAACGGCGTTGTAACAATAGAAATAGTAATTAGTTAGATTACTCGTTACTGAAAAAAGTAACGCCGTTAGTAACACCGTTACTTGTAACACCATTATTCCCATCACTGCTGATCAGTAAGATAACCTGTGTTATAGAGTCTAAAAGTTGCTGGTAAGAATGACCTGCAGTAGCACTTCTTCCAAGACTGTGGGTGTAAAAGTACACTGCTGAACGAGCTGCTCAGTGTGAGGTGTTGTCCATGATGGATCTTAGCTTAGACAACATCCTCTCCTCTCCAACCTGCTCAATGGACTTCAGCGGCCAGTCCAGGACAGAGCTGGCCCTCTTGACCAATTTGTTGAGTTTCCCCCTGCCCCTCTCTGCCATTCCACCACTCCAGCAGACCGCAGCCTAAAGGATGGCAGACGCCACCACAGTGTCATAAAACGTCCTTAGGAGTGTTCTGTTCACCCCGAAGGATCTCAGCCACCGTTGCAGGTGGAGTCAACTTAGACCCTTTCTGTAGAGTGCATTTGTGTTCGTGGACCAGTCCAGTTTGTTATTGAGGTGAACCACCAGGTATTTATACTCCTCCACCGTTTCAATGCCGAAACCCTGGATGTTCACTGGTGTAATAGGGGTTGGCTTCTTGCTGAAGTCAATCTGTGGCATTGATGCAAAGTTGGTTTTGTTCACAGCAGCTGACGAAGTCATTGATGACCCCTCCTGTATTCCAGTTTGTTTCCCTTTGACACCTGACCCACAATGGCGGTGTCGTTTGAGAACTTCTGGAGATGGCAAGTGTCCGTGTTATAACTGAAATCTGCAGCGTACAGGGTGAAGAGGAAAGGGGCGAGTACTGTTCCTTGTGGGGGCCTGGTGCTACAGACTACCACCTCAGACACACAGTCCTGCAGCCTCACATACTGGGGTCTAACCCACTGCAGCTTCCCCCTTAGCACTGAGGGTTGGATTGTGTTGAAGGCACGGGAGAAATGAAAAAACATGACTCTCACAGTGCACCTGGTGCTCTCCAGATGAGAGAAGGCCCAATGCAGCAGGTAGATGATGTTCGGCTGGTAGGCAAACTGCAGCGGGTCTAGGTCTCTCCCGACTAATGGGCGAAGGTGGTGTAGTATGATCCTCTCAGTGGTCTTCATCAGGTGTAAAGTCAGTGCAAAGGGTCTGAAGTGGTTCGGCTCCTTGGGGTGCGTTGTCTTTGGGACCGGCACCACGCAGGAGGTCTTCCACAGAATGGGGACCCTCTCCAGACAGAGACTGAGGTTAAAGATGTATGTGATAGCCTCATAAAGTTGATCTGCACAGTCCCTCAATAGTCTGGAGCTGATTCCATCCGGACCCGTGGCCTACCTGGTTTTCATCTTCCTCAGCTGACTCTCTGTTCATTTCCTCTGTGTTTCCAGATCTGAAAGCCCTCCAAAAATTGTGGCATAGGCACACTTTTTTCAGGTCATCTCTGAATAAGCCTATGATTCAGAAGTTCATTCATGAGGATGATTGCAATTGGGTTGCTGGTAAGACCTGTTTACAGTGTAGGAGGTGCTCCAGGCATCCACAGGATTTTCTCCCTTTCTCCCAGAGTTGCTGTCCAGCAGAAAGCTGTGGGGTTGCTGGACCTGGTTAAAGAAAGCTGGGAGGAAGGTACAAGCCTGGCTAAGAATACAATTCAATACATGCTGGACCTGAGAGCAAAGCTGCACACATTGGGGAGGTTATGACCTTTAGTGGTCACGTGGCAAGTGGGTGAGGTAGACTATGAGGTGGTGCGGTGAAACAGAGGTGGAGCCACACAGGTATATCACCCCAATCTCCTAGAAACATGGAGAGATGCTGAGAGGCTTCTCTGATGAGTCTGAAGGAGAGAGATTAGTTGGGGCCAGAGGTACCAAATTCAATCATTCCCATCTTCCTCCATTGTGATGACCATCTCACACAGGTCCAGAGAGCAGATATTGCTACACTGCAACAGGAGTTTGTAGATGTGTTCCCCCCTGCCCAGCCATATGATTCCCATGGAGTGCCCCTTTGAAACACAGCCTGGTGTGACCCTGCGTTCACAACCTTACAGGTTACCTGAGCACAAGAGACAAATGGTTCAAAAGGAGTTGGCTGAAATGCTAAAGCTGGGAGTAATAGAAGAGTCACACAGCACGTGGTGTAGCCCCATTGTTTTTGGAGTAAAGAAAGATGGTGCTATATGGTTCTGTGTTGAATATCGCAAGGTGAATGAGATCTCACAGTTTGATGCCACGGGTCGACGAGCTCCTGGACTGGTTAGGCACTGCTCACTTTTTGTTACAATGCTTCTTCGGTTTGGCTTGTGTCAGATCCCCAGCGCCTCATGGACTGCATGCTGTGTCCACAAGCTACATATACTGCTTCTACCTAGATGATGCTGTCATCCACAGTGAGACCTGGGTGGAGCATGTGCAGTGGGTGGCAGGGGAGACTGGCTTTCGCAGCCGGTGAGCATCTTCTAATCATGCCTTCCCTATTTCAGTAGTGGCCATGCCGGAAAGGAAAAAGGAGTTGTGATAGTGTATTACACAGACAGATTTTATCTCATCAGTCCAAAAAATATTTTCCCAAAAGACTAATCAAGATGTTTTTTGGGCAAATGTGAAATGAAACTTTGTGCTCTTTTTGGTCAGCAGTACATCACAAGGTTTGGACAGCTGATGTGTGACCTTATTCTATATTCTAGTGGTAGATGAACATTTGACTCTAAAATGTATGTTTCAGGGTTCCTGGGTTGTTGATCCAGTGTTTTCAGTTTGTTTATGTTCACTGTTTATAGTCCATGTGTTTCCTGTCTTAGTGTGGAAACCTTCTGACTATGTGCATTATGTCTAGTTCCACGTCCTGTTGTGATTAGTTACATTAAGTTCAGCTGTGTACTCAACACTCTCTTATCACCATCATCATTAGCCTGTGTATTTAAGTCCTTTCCCTCAGTTCCTTGTCTTGTCATTGTAGTTGTCAATTCCACATGTGTATTTCAGTTCAGTTTGTCCCTGCTTCGTCTCCGCTGCCAGACGTTTCCGCACCTGCTGGTCCTGCTTCATCTCCACCACCCACAGCTCCCACGCCATCGCCTGTAGCTCCTCCACCCGCGACTCCCACATCGTCACCTGCAGCTCCTCTACCCGCAGCTCCCACGCCATCGCCTGCAGGATCCACCTCGTCTGGTCCTGCATGCCAGCCACCTGCCAAGCTGCCCAACAGCCTCCATTCACAGCTTGCCCTGTGTCACTGCCATTTTCTATGCGGGCCGTCCTCTGGATTGGCTCTAGCGCTGCTGTTGGCCATGTGGTTGCCCACCTGAACTGATTCAACTCAGCCGCTGGCCACGTGGCAACCCACCAGAACTAATCAATTTTAGACAGCCTTCTTTCTCATCATGCAGAAAGTAACAAATAATCTGCCAAGTGTGTGTGTCTAACTAGAAGCAATAGCGTTTGAAAGACACCATTGATCTGTTATTTATATTTGGTCCACATAGTGTGGAGGGTTAATAGCACTACTATGAGAGCGTACAATGGACAATAAATCATTTTTGTTTCAACAAATGGGCTATAAGAAATGTACAAATTAGTTACTCGGCAATGGGGAAGGTGTAATATAATTAGCTCACAAATTAGCCTATAATTACCTCATTTGCCTAATTATAGGCCAACTTCCAACCTTCCTTTTATCTAAAAAAATCGTGAAAGAGTAGTGGTAAAACAGCTAACTTATCATCTGAGGAGGAATGGAGTTTTTTCCTATCTGTGCTAGGATCAATTCTGTTTCCATTATATATTGTTCTCTTACGCAATATCAATAAAAGGCATAGCATACATTTTCACTCCTATGCAGGTACCCAGCTTTATCTAGCCACAAACCAGATGATACACATCAATTAGTTAAACTATAGGACTGCCTTAAGACACAAAGGCCTGGATGATCTCTAATGCTTCTAAATTCATATAAAACTAAAACTCCTAAATATCTTGGAATTTTTGAACAGGATATGGCCTGCAATTTGCATATTAAATTAACATGTAGGATTCCTTTCTTTCATATACACAATGTTTCTAAATTAGAAACATCTTTTCTCAGGGTGATCCTGAAAAATGAGGTTAGGCAAGGTTAGACTTCTTGACTACTGGAATTCATTATTATCAGGCTGTCCTAAAGACTCCTTTAAAAGCCTTCCGTTGATCCAAAATACTGCAGAAAGAGTAGGGGATGAGAACTAGAAATGGAGAGCTATTTTTGACAAATCATAAAGTTAGGACTAGATCAGGTGAACATGAATCCTCCCTTAGTTATGCTGCAGTAACTCTAGGCTACTTAGATACCATTAATTGCTGCCTCTCTTCCACAGCATGTCTTTTGTCCGGTCTTCCCCACTCTCATCCCCTATAGTCGCGGCAGATGGCTGCCCCTTCATGAGCTGGGTTCTGCTACAGGTTTCTTCCTGCTTAAAAGCAAGTTTTCCCTTCCCACTGTCACACTGTCTTTTAAAAAGACTAAAGCTTCATTTTTTAACAATCTTAGCCTTATTCTCTAACTGAAGACCCTCACCTAAAATGGCCACCACCTCATCGTCCTGGATGACCTCCAGCGATCCTGACACGACGAAGCAAAGGCTGTCCACGCTCTCTCCAGCATGATAGATAAGGTCACCAGGGGCACTGTGGATGGTCTGAAACTCCATGGCCAGAGCCCGCAGGCAGCCATCACTGGCCAGGCGAAATGCTGGGTGTTCCTTAAACACCTTCCTGTTGAGGTGGACACAGATGTCTGCTCGCATGTCCTTTGGACAAATCTGCAGCACCTGCAAACAGAGTTAGACCAAGGTGATGTCACACAGAGCCAGATAAATAATGATCATTGCTAAAATGTCATCAGTAGTTACATTCAGGATTTCCTAAGCTGACGTGAAAACAGAAATACAGTTAATGCAGACATAATGATGCTGCCCTTTTTATGCTTCATTTCCATGCTGATGAACTACATTCTACTTACTGTTCACCAGCAACTTTTGAAACTTATGAAATCCTTGAGATTGTTTTTCACTGTATCATCAAAACATTTAAAAACTAATATCAATAAAAACTAAAGTTGCACATGGAATAAACATTGTTCCACTGCCAAACCTTTTGGTCATGACTGCCTGAAGTATTGACTAAGTACAGGATTGGCTGTGGCACCTTCCTGATGTATTCATGGATCTTTGTTGTTTTATCCTGGACAACAAAGACACTAACTAGTTCTTGGCCTCCTTCCTTCTCTTTAGCATACAGTCTCAAGATGCTCGATTTAGGGTTTATACCCTCCATGCATGGTAATCAGCTTTGTTGTCTTGATGTCAGTGATTTCTATGTCCTCCTTTGGCCAAATTACTATTCCAGCAAGGTATCCGGTGGCCAGTGGGGCATAAGTGTCGATTGCCCAGATCTTGTTCATTCCATTCAGCTGACTGCTCAGGACTTGTCTTACTCTTTGCAGGTATTTAGTGGTTGCAGTTTTCGTAGCAGCCTCTTCATGGAAATATATTATGATTTATTTGTGCAGAAGAGTATGAATGGTTCCATTTTTTCAAAACTAACTTAAAAATTTAAGAATTCTGGTTTCAGTTTGGTTGGGCAGTGATACTACTGCTAAAACTGTAGCTATAACTGTATAGAAGCAAAAATTCATAATAAATAAAAATACAACCACAACCAGCTGTTTCACTTCCAATAACACAATGATTTGGACTGAATTCTTACCTTGTCAGTATCAATGCCTCTTGACATGGACCAGGTGGACACAATGTAGTCCATCACACGCTCACTCAAGCCTTTAGGGACCTGGTAGAGCTTGAGGAAGTCTCTCACACTGTTGAGCATCTCATGGTACCTGTTGGTGTTGGCATACATCTGCTGGAAGATGGTGGTGACGTTACCAAAAATGGTGGCATACAGCAGCGCTGTAAACAGAGGACAAAAAATATTAAGTTCTTATACTTCTCTACAAAACCTACTGTTACATTGTAGATGTTATATTGTCAAACCTGTCTTTATTATTCACAAAACAAAATTTCAGTGTCGCAGCAATCACTTCAGTCACTTGTAGATGTGCTCAAATACCATATTATAAGATATGAAATGCTAAAAACTTATTGTGTTACAGAATAAGTTTAAACAGAAAATACAAAAATGTGAAGACCATATGAAAGTCCAGTATGAGATGTATGAAATGCCTTTATCCATTAACTATCTAATTCCATTGACCACTGCCACAGTCATGCTTAAGCTGACAGAGGACTCTGAAGAGTCTTTTGATTCAAACAACGACAAATTACTCTGATAAATAATATGAAGGCGTCACATCAGACCATAGAAGATCTAACTCATCAGTCCAGGAATCTGCAGTCAATTTTCACTTACAGCCCTGTGACTGCTCTGTCAATGACGAGGATGCACACATCCTTGACAGGGAGGAATGCTGGTTGAGGCCATTTATATGAAAAGGGAAAGACCGTCTCTGAATCGCAGAGGGGGCCAAAGGGTACATCTTTCACCATCTCCCAATGCAGTGACTGCATCCTCTCTGTCAATGGTGCCCATGGCCATTGATCAGTGACCATTGATCAATGGTCACTGATCAATGGTCAGTGGTCACTAACATATTAATGACCATGAAACTGACCTCACGGCCCACTTTTAATCAGTGGTGCTAGGTTGGGTAGGAAATTTCTATCCATAGCAATGCTAGAATACTTGCACAAGTTGTCTGAAATTTCTGAAACTCCTCATTATATCAGCTACAAATAGCTCCTCATTTAGCTCCTAGTTCAAAGAGATTGAAGTGAAAGATAATAAAAAGTGACAGGTTTTTGAAAGTTTTTTTGAAATCAACAGCAGAGAAAAGACCAGATTTGTAAAAACACATCAACATGTTGTGTGATTCACTTAATAGACCTCAAAACACTCTTTGAAATAACAATGACAAAGAAGTGTTCCGGAAAGAAACATAATTTCAGTTTTATCATCTGTTTACTTTCTGTTAATCAGGCACTTAAATGTAAATGCTCAATAGTTGCAACTGATTTTTTATGGTTTAAGGTTTTTGTTCAGTGAAATCACAGTAGAGGACGGTGCAGACGTTTAGTAATCTTACAGCATTGAAAGGTTTGAATCTCCTTGTTGACTCTGGCCTTTTTTTGTGGAGTTTTAATGTTCTTACTGTGTCTGTGTGGGTGCTCTGGCTTCCTCCCACAGTCCTAACATATGCTTATAACATATACCAAGTTAACTGGGGATTCTAAATTGATCATCATTTTTGTTATAAAGCGCCGTGTGACTGTTTTTAACTGTGGCTTGTGTACTACATTACAGGACTGGCATTAATTTTGTGCTGTAAATCATACAGAGACATTCATTTCCCACCCCAGACTAACATATTAAAAAAGACAAACTCTCTGATTAGCTATTCTCACCTCATGTAAGTGATCATTTGAGAGGTGCTCTAAGCAAGAGGATATTTCTAGCAAACAGGCATTTTTTTTTTACTCTAAAGATGTTTCTTTGGAAAGTTCTGTTGTATTTCCTACAAGGTAATGAACATGTGCACTGGTGTTTCTCTGTATAAAAAAATTAACCTTTAGCAAATCCACAGCTCAGCCCATCAGTTGAGCCCATACAGTCTATCCCTGACTCAGCTGCTCTCCCTCACTGCCTGTCAGCAGTATGCACTCTGGGTCATCAGATCAATGCCGACCCCATCCAGCATGCAGCAGGAGCCTGCTGTCATCCACTATGAACACAGTCAAAGTGTGGAGCTGACCGCAGCATAGAGAACTTGCTGTGACCTCCCGAAAGGTTACTGTGCAGCCTCAGCACAGAGGTGGAGCTGAGTTGGTGTTAAAACAATAACAGCAGGTTCAGAACAGATGCCAGGTCTATAGGTCCACTACTGAGCTGTTGTGCACAGCAGTTAAGATGTTTCTTATTTTGTAACACAAACACACTCTAAGCTGAAACTTCTCTCCCATCTACCAAAGCAGTCAAGCTGCTTTAAAAAAAAAACTTAACTAACTTAACTAGTTAACTTCATGTTAAATGACAGTTAACAAACCTGTCTTCTGTGCGTTTTTCAAGTTTCAAGCCTTCCCTATGTCTATTCCTCGCCACTTCCCATTTCTTATGTACAGTCGTGTAAATATTTGTGATAGGTCATGTTGGGTTATTGTGGATTTGGGTGTCTTCTCACTTGGAGTTCTTCTCACTGAATAAAACATGTGTGATTTGATCGCTGAGTTTACTGAGCCTGCTTTTGGGTCCGAGCTGGTTCTGTGCTGAACCAGGGGAGGAGCACTGGCTTAGGCTGAAGTGTTTCTCACGTTCTGTCCAGTTTCCATGTGTCCGTATGATGCTATTCTGGGTGAGTTTAAAAAGACCTTTTCTCATCTTGCTTTTGAGGGCAGTGCGGCAAAGAGATTAAATTGAATTAAATCTCAGGCAGGGAAACGCAGTGCAGCAGAATTTATTATTGATTTTTGCACCGTGGGGTTTTCCATCATACCCTGAATGATCAGATGCAGGACCACCTGGCTTCCCGTGATGAGCTGGCCACATTCGAGGATTTGGTTGAGAGGAACTACTGAACCTAGTGATCTTTCTTCCTTTTCGCTTCCATTTCTCGTTCCGGTCCAGCTCCTTTGGCAGTTACTTCTGAAGAAAGGAAAAGGTACGAGGTATGGGGATACGGGTAGGCGGATCCACGGTTAGCTCTAAGCCCTGTCTAATGCTCCCTGTGACTATTAGCTTGCCCCGTGTGTCTCACTCATTGAATGCGCTCATAGATTTGGGCACTGAGCAGAGCTTAATCGACTTCGATTTCGTCAGTGAGCTTTGCCTTCCACTCATTCCTCTTGACTATCCCATCACAGCAACTGCACTCAATAATCAAGTATTCCCACAGATTACTCAACCTGCATATCACACCTACTCAGGTGAGAAGAGAGCTGGAGAGGCTCAGACAGGGGAAAGCAGCAGGACCTGCACAGCATTAGACCCACAGTGCTGAAGGCCTGTGCCTCCAGAAAGTCCCAGTGCTATGGAAAACATTGTGCCTGGTCCCAGTGCATAAGAAGAATCATCCAGCAGCACTAAATGACTACAGGCCTGTAGCACTAACCTCTCATATTATGAAGGTTTTGGTGAGACTTATCCTGGAAAACCTCAGACCCCTGGTGAGCAAGTCACAAGACCCTCTGCAGTTTGCATACCAGCCCCACTTAAGGGGTGGACAATGCAGTGATACATCTGCAGCAGAGAGCGTATTCCTCCCTCAACAGACACAACACCACAGTTCGGATAATTTTCTTTGACTTCTCTAGTGCCTTCAACACCATCTAGCCTGGGCTACTGAGAGAGAAGTTGGAGGACATGCAGGTAGAGGCTCCACTGGTCCAGTGGATCAGCGACTACCTGACAGGCAGACCACAGTTTGTGAGACTGCAGAGCTGCAGAGTCTGAACAGCAATATTGCAGCACTCCGGGGAACTGTTCTGTCCCCTTTCCTCTTCACCATCTATAGGGCCGACTTCAAGTACATCACAGACACTTGTCTCCTCCAGAAATTCTCTGATGACACAGCCATAATTGGAAGTGTGGGCATGGGAAGGGAAGAGAAGTACAGAGGAATGATCAATCGTGAGGTGGTGTGAGGTGAGCCACCTGCAGATGAATGTGGCCAAAACAAAGGAGCTGATGGAGGACTTCTGAAGAAACAGATCCTGCATTGGTGAGACTGACGTCGAAATAGTCACATCCTACAAGTATCTGGGAGTTCATCTGGATCACAAGCTGGAGTCGTCTGCCAACACAGAAGCTGCCTACAAAAAGGGTTTGAGCTGATTTTACTTCCTATGAAGACTCAGATCCTTATGCAGCAAGCTGCTCTATACGTTTTATCAGTCTGTTGTTGGGATCACCATCTTCTTTGCTGGGGCGTGCTGAGGTGCGGGCATCAAAGAGAAGGACACAAAAAGACTGAAAAAACTCATCAGGAAGGCTGAGTCTGTTGCTAGCATGAAGCTTGCCACCCTGGAGGTGGTGATCAGTAACAAAATGCTGGGAAGAGTGCTGGCAATCATGGACAATGACTCCCACCCACTCCATAACACACTGGACAATCTGAAGAGCAGTTTCAGCAACATGTTCCTTCAACCTTGCTGCCTGAGGGAATGTTACAGGAGGTCGTTCCTTCCCACTGCTATTGAAATCTTTAATTTATCTACGTGGACCAGATCCACACATGTGGAACAGCATTAATCACACCTCAATGCACCCTGGTCACTTTTGTACACCATGACATATTTTCACACATATTTGTCTTTTTATATTTATATGTATATTTATGTCTATACCTATATCTCTATATTTATCTATTTATCTTAATATTTATCTATCATAACTCTGTTTCTACACTCCTTTTGTGTGAGTGCTTGTTGTTTGTTGTAAACATGCTGATATGACAACTTAATTTCCCTAAGTTTCTCCGATTCTGATTCTGAACCCCCTTGAATCACTCACCTTTTCCACATTCAGGTTACTAGACGCTCTATCATTCTAAGTTTCCCATAGTTAGAGAAACACAATCGCCACATAGGTCGTAAAATCTCTGTGTGGGCTCTGTTTTACAATGCTTGCTTGAAAACCGTCTTTATGTTAAAGCTGAAAAATGTAAGTCTGGTACTTTCCCATGAGTCCCTGGCTAAGTCTGTGTTCCCCGCATGCTTCAAGAAATCCACAATCATCCCTTTGCCCAAGAACAACAAGCCCTCATGCCAGAATGACTACCGGCCAGTTGCACTGACTTCAGTGGTTACGGAGGTGTGCGAGACACTGTTCAAGAACATTATCTCTTCCTCCATCCCAAACACCACAGATCCGCTCCAGTTCGCCTGCTGACCCAACAGATCCACAGAGGATGCCATCGCCCATGTCCTGCACACCACCCCTAGCCACGTGGACAAGAAACAGAGTAACTATGTGAGACTGCTGTTTTTTGATTACAGTTCAGCGTTTAACACAAGAGTGCCCAGTAGACTGTTCACTAAGCTGAAGGATCTAGGACTCGACAGTTGTCTGTGTGCATGGGTGTTGGACTTCCTCACTGGCAGAACTCAGGTGGTGAGGGTGGGTAGGTGCATCTCGAACAGCATCACCATCAGCACGGGAGCGCCACAGGGGTGTGTACTGTCGCCAGTGCTCTACTCCCTCTATACTTCAGACTGTGTGGCCACCAGTGTTGGTCAAGTTACTTGAAAAAAGTAATCATCAACTAATTACTGATTACTTCCCAAAAAGTAATCCCGTTACTTTACTGATTACTTATTTACAAAAGTAATCAGTTACTTAGTTACTTATTTACTTTTAAAAACATGATTTATCCCCTAAATAGGTAATAAAGCAATAGATCTTTTAGCCCAATTCTACTTTTACTGCATAATCCATCATATAAAATGTAATCAAATGAAAAAGTCTCTTTTTAAACTTGTTTTATTTGTTTAACATTTAAACCTAATTTCTGCATTTCCCAGCATATAAAATAAAATAGTTTTTTGTGTTTACACTCACTCTATCAAATAGATGCACGTAAAACACAGCAGAAAATAAATAAAATCAAAGACTGAGCGGTCCTGTTGCTCTATTTTCACCTGTAAAGCAGGAGTGGGGTAGGCGGAGGTTTGCCCTGGTGCAGGTGTGCCGCAGCGGTCAGTGGAAGGATACGGCAGTTTCTCTGTGAATTACACATTGCTGTGGCAGCGTACTGTCGGTGCTTACTCAGACATTTAGGGGTTTTTTCGCTGTAAAAAGAAGTTTTCTTCCCACGCAGTGAGCAGCGGACACTAATGTTTTTATCACTTTTTACAGAATCAAACTCAAAGTAAGGTCAGTACTTCCACGCTTTAAACGCTGCACGCTCATACTCTCTCCCGCACTCGTCATATTATCCATTTTTGATCTGCACACAGCTGTCGCCACGAATGTCGCACTCATTTACGTCATTGACTCTCGAAAAAAAATCATGGTTTTAGTAACGCAGTAACGCACAGTGCTTACGGGAAAGTAACAGTAATCTAATTACCTTTTCTGCAATAGTAATCCCTTACTTTACACGTTACTCAAAAAAAGGAATCAGATTACAGTAACGCGTAGCCCATCTCTGGTGGCCACCCATGGCTCCAATACCATTGTGAAGTTTGCTGATAGCACAGTGGTGTTGGGCGGCCTACATGGATAAAGTGGATCTCCTCAGTCCTGGCATGGTCTGCCCACATTCAGGTCTAATCCAAAAAGGCTAGGCAGTGCCTGTATCATCTCCGACAACTGAGGAAGTTCGGGGTCTCTCCAGGGATCCTCAGGACTTTCTATACAGGCACTGTGGAGAGCATCCTCCATCACATCACATCCTGGTATGGGAGCAGCTGTGTCAGAGAACTGATCCATATGGCAGAACGCTGCTGCAGGGAAATTGAAGGCACCATCCGTCTCACTCTCAGAGAGGAACCAGACCCTGGCACAGGTCTACCCAATCGTCAATATGTACCACGATCTACCCATGGAGCTGCCCTCCATTGGGTCACCCAGGTGTGAGTTGAACAACTTCGCTATTAAAACATCATTTCTGGTGGGTGTCATTGGTTTTCCAAAGGAGCACATTTTGTTCCGTCACATAAGCTACCTACAGCCACTGAGACCCCCCTGGATAGGAACACTATTAGTTGAAAACTTGCCATATTTTTGCATGGTGCACAGTTTGTCCTCAATGAATTTGAGGAAACTACACAAATTGTAAATGAAAGAACAAAAGTCAGACCTAAAGCAGCAAATGAGCAGTATCTGAAAGACAAAAATTCAACAAAGACCTAAGTGACTATCAAGAAACATTTCTTAAAGAATTGAAATAGGGAGAAAAAGCTAGGCTATGTCACAATACAGAAAAGATGGACTGAAAAGCAGTGGCAACAAGTTATGGAGTGATTAATACAAATTAGAAATTTTTGGTTCATTGTTAATATTTACAGAGGACATCAGGAGAGATGTACAAGACTGAGTGTCTACACCAATCTAATATAGTGAATGCGATGTTATGGATGGGGCTGCATTTCAGCAAGTGGTGCTAGGGATTATAAATGCAGTGGCTTAATTTTTCAATATGACAAAGATCCGAAACACACTGCCAGTGCAGTAAAATTTGGATAGAGGAACACAAAATGGAATGATATTGGTCACGCAGTGACTCCACGGAGCTCAGGCTTCAACATTATTGAAGGGATCATTTTGACAGAAAACAAGTAAAGGCATTCAACCACCTAAGAACAGCTTTGGAATTACCTTTTTCCCAAAGATTGTTTCAAAAATTACATGAAAGCAAAAGAGAGAAAGAAAGTTAAGGCTATGAAGGAATAAAGAATAAAGGATACAAATCTAGAATTGACTTTCAAGTTCATTAGGAAACGTTTTTGATTATGTCAAACATACTGTATTTTGATGTATGCTTTTCCATGTTTCAAGAAATTGCTGGACCTATTTACCATTTTTCTAGCAAAATACATAGAAATGGGGATGGCTCAAAACTTTTGCACATACATTTATCAGTATGAATGCATGTGTGTTTTTCACATTGGGCCATGTAGGTTTGTCCCCCCCCCTCCCCCCCTTTAATAATAACATCTTCTTTCACTGAATTTTGTGTTTACTTGTGTTATCTTTGCGAAATACTTAAATCTGTTTGATGATCTCAAACATTTAAGTGTGGTAAATATACCAAAAACAAATTTGGGAAATCATGAAGGGGACAAACACTTGTTCACACCACTGTAGATGGCTTCTTGCACTCCTCTTTTAAGCCATCTATCTTCTTCTTCTTATCCTTTAGATGCAGATAGACAGCTCTTCTATGTTGTGCCATGGGTTTACTGAGTGGCTGTTTCTTTTCTCCAGTGTAGATGTCCGAGCCTCACCGCACTGCATAGCATACACTAATTTGCTTGTATGCTATGCAGCCATTTTGTTTAGCTTGTGTTTGGGAGTTTTCTCCTTGGGATTAACCAGTTTTTGTCTGAGGGTGTTGCTGGGTCTGAAGTACACTGGGATGTCATGCGTGAATAAAATTCTCTTGAGTTTCTCTGATAAACCTGATAAACAAAGAATGACAGTGTTGTTCCGTTTGTCATTCTGTTTGCCCAAAGTTGGTGTCAGACCTTCTCTCCTGTGCATCTTTGCTGATTTGATGAAGGCCCAGTTGGGTTTAACAGTTTTCTTTAGATGTGTGTGTTCCTTTTCTTTCCCTTCTGGCTTAGAGGGAGCGTTTTCTACCCAGTGTTGCAGGGTCCTTATTACTGCAAATTTGTGTTCCACAAGGTAGTGGGAGTCAAAGAGTAGGTACTGGTCTGTGTCTGTGGGCTTCGGGTAAACTTCAGTGTTATTCATTCTCCTCAATGTGCACTGCAAAAATGGCAAACTATTATTCTGTAACTACTGTACTCTGTACCACCATTTGGTTTTAGAGCTACAGAAGATTCTTGGTTGAGAGATGAAAAGTCCTCAAGAAACTTAAAGAAATTTCATGACGAGGTTCTTTCCAAGCTCCTTAGGCTACATAAAATGGTGAATCTCTTGGTATTATCACAGAAGTGATGAACAGATTTCAGTCCAGTATCTCTGATGTAGATATCACAGATGTAGAATGTTCTGGAAAGGAAATTAACCATCTATTTTTGTCTTTCCTGCAGATTCCAACCTGATATTGCAGTTAGCATTATAACTCTCTCACTCGTATTCCTAATGACCCAAACTGATTCTCCAGAGGCTTTCAGCCACTTTGTGGACAAGAAAGGTGTGCTAATTACAGCTTTCATTCCTTTCGTTCCTTGTGAATTCTAATAGGAAACCAAATGGTCTACCCAGACCAGACTGTTTGGTAGCTTCAATATAGTCTCAGTACAGCGTCTTTACAAGAGTTTCAAAGGGACAAGCTCTCACAGCCACATAAATCACTGCACACTCAAAAACAGCAACTAAAACTGGGTTAGAAATGGATTTTCATTAAACACTCTGGGGCCTAATTTCAGAGGTTTGCTGCCTAACAATGCCATCACAAATCAGATATTTTCATTATTTTCAATTTACAAGCGAAGCTTTAGACACCTATTTCATTTGATTACCTTTTCTGCAACATTAGGTGTGTGAAGCTGATCTAGGCTAACAGACTGTAGATTCTGATATGACACAAGGTGACAGGAGCTTCCGATCAAGGAGACAAATTGTCAACCCTACAGCTCCTCATTCTTCAGCTCAGTGAGGAAAAGCTTTTACGCGCAGATGTCCTCTCTGCTCTGGAAAACATGAAACTGTCTGCTTGCCTTTACTTTCAGCAGTTACATAAAATAGACTGTTATTTATAGTGCAAAGACAAAGACATTAGAATAGAAAGATTTATCTTCTGCAGAGTAGGAATGGGAACAGAACATTTTATGATATTGTTGGTGGGAAAAAGAAAAAGAAATGTATCTTCTGGAGAGTCTGAATACCAAGAGCAAATGCAATGGAAGCCTAACAATAGTTTCTGGGAGGGGTCAGCAATTCCGCAAGAAAAAAAGACAGTGGTATTGTCAGTGGTATTTCTAGTACACTAAACTAGATGGAGATGAATAGTTTTCTATATTTAAATTTATATATTTTCTATATATATTTAAATACACTCAAGTTGGAGAACACAGGATGTTACATTAATTTTGCTTCGAAAGACAGTTGGAGGTCTAACAGGACTATTATCTATAAACTAAACCTGAACTTAAAAACACAGACATTGCACACAGTCCTGTGGTTTAAGTTTACCTAGTCCTGCATTTATATACATTAATATAAACCAAACACACATAAGAATAGGACAGGATATTTGATCATTAAAATATTATTCACGTGTAGGTTGACTGACAGAGCTATGAATCATAATATCCTCTGTCTCTGGATGTTTCATTTTGACAGTGTTGTGAGAAGCTTTTGCTTATATTAACAATGACGGTAACAAAGGCTGTATGTTGTGAAAGGCCTCTCTGGTAGCAGCTGACTAGAGCTTAAAGAGCATGCTTTAGCTCCTTACTTTTCGGGTGTACAGTATAACTACAGATATTCCAGGATTTACCAGGTTGTATACTGTAACGTTAGGTTGGTTAAACATGGCAAAGCCTAGACTAAGACTTTACAGATTGCTGAAACTGCCTTAATATCAATGGGGAGATGTTTGACAATCCAGTCAGAGTCATAAAGAACTAAAATAAGTTGTTTTGAAAGGAAGAAATGATTTACGAGCAGTACAAAGAGAGTGCAAGAGATAATCTGGAGACTATAGAAAGAGACCTGGTCTCAGCATCATGGAGTCTGTCTGGTGTCATAAGGGGAAAAAAAGACACTGAGAGAGTCAAATCCACAGAAAAACTGGTAAGTTCAGCAATTTTCCTGCCAAGTACCTTGATAAACTCAAAAAACAACTGGAAGGCAGAAATGTTTTGCATATTTGGCACAGAGAAATGAAATAAGTTGAAAGGAAATGACAAGGACTCACATCCAATCATCATCATGGCTACAGCAAAGATCTTCTCTCCATCTGTGTTTGGTGCTATGTTTCCAAAGCCAATACTGGTCAGACTGGTCATGGTAAAGTACAACGAAGTGATGTAGGCTGAGTCTTTACCGGGCCCGCCCTCCCAGATGCCTGAGCTCGAGGCATTGAATCTGTATGGCGTCCCAACTGTCTCTCCTAACAGGTACAACCAGCTGTCCATCCTCACAGTGTTGGTGTTCTCATCAATCACCTCATAGTATCCGATGCTGTACCAGATACAGGCCAGCCAGTGGGCTGCCAGGCCAAACACACAAACCAGCAAAACCAGCACAGCAGCGCCATACTCAATGTAATGATCCAGCTTTCTGGCAACTCGACCCAAACGCAGCAGACGTACCACTTTGAGAGAGCTAAAAAGGCTGCTGATTCCCTGCAAGTGAAAGAAGAGATAAAGCAGATAAGAGAAAATATGACACCGTAGGAGGGAGGGGGACAAATAAAGAGAAAAAAGGTGAAAGAAGAATACAGAAACAATTAATTTTATGAAAGATTTTTCTTGTTTCAAACATTCAGCTCATCATGGGAATCTAAGGGGCCTTTTCCATCAAACATGCTGGCATCAGTTCACACAAACTGTGTGCTTATAATAACTTTGCTATTATTGTTATTTTTGCCATGTAACCTATAATTATGCAGGATCACATCATCATCTAATCAGTATGTGACATGTCAGTCACGTATCTTGTTATGTGAAGATCTTGTTGAATGAGTGTAAACTTGAACCAGATCTCAAACAAAAGGAAACAGATTTTATCAATAAAAACAAACTGTGAAATATTGATGTCTTTATTTTTGCTGTCCATTGCATCTTTTAGCCTGCATCAATCTCGATTGTAATTTCTCATGTAATAAAACACTTTTAACTGTTATTCCACTCAGTGTTACGTATTTATATTGGGGCCTCTCTTTGTGTTGAGTGGAAACTGAGTGGAGACTTTCATTGATGCTTTTTTTTTGGAAATGGTTGACCTGAAAATTCACTTCATTACAAGCTGTTTTCTTGCTCTTCCTTCATTTGTTTTCTTTGATTTGTCTTCAAATTATTATATAAACTGCTGTCATCCACAGGTGTTTTATTTAATCTAATTTCATGAATCAAATGTATATTATGACAATCCAGACATCGCAATTTGTCATATAATTGCTTTGCTGACTTGAGGAGTGGTCTTGCTGGATCAGATCAGTTGCATATCATTTTCTGTGAATGCTATAAGCCACTGCTTAATGAAATTCAAACATAGGAAAGGATATAAAGAAAATCACAGTCTATTATCTGGAGTGTCAGCAGTTTCATTTTTAATATAAGCATATTTTGAATTTGATACCAATAACATTTCAGACAGACATGTTCCCACTGTTGTTGTATAATATAAACATTTGTGTGCAGAAAGAACTTGCTTAACTTATATAATTGCTATGTATAAAGTTTTGAGGCTTCTTCCTTGGCATGACATTAGTTTGGGCAGTTTGAGGTGTTTTATTTTTATTATAAGTTTATTTTATATTTCTTGTACAGTCCAAATTACAGTTTAAAAAGTTTTTAGGCCACCAACATTAGAAGAGTTTATCCTCTTGCCATCACAAATAGCTTTGCAAAATTTATTGCAAGCTTGTGTTAGTCCTGCATCAGGTTGGTGACCTGTTCAGAGTGTACCTCGCTATGGTAGCTGAGATAGGCTACAGCCACCTTGCAACCCTAATAAGGATAAGTGGAAAAGAACGGATCAATAGATCTCTTTATTCACCAACTTTTCCCCCCCTTATTTCTAGGAATACCAACAAATCATTTGTTTTGTCCCCCCCCCCCCCCCATGTCCTTGACATAATTCATTAAAATGACTGTTAAATGATATGTTCTGTTTTCTGGTTATCATAGAAATAATTATTTATTGATGACAATACATGTTAATAAGAAGCTGAACTGCCATGTTTGCTTTATTTTTTGTTATTTTTATTTTGTAAGACTGTTAATCCAACATTCTAATCTAATTCTAATCTATAATTTCAGTACATGACACCAAACCAATTGTGATGATATGGTCTGACACAGAACATGATGGCAACAGTATTGAATCCCATTGTTGAATCCCATTTATTTTAGTTTAGTTGAATTTGTTTTTCTTTCATGCCTCTACAATCTTGCGTTGAGATCAGGGGTGGTACCTCTGGATTGACAAACCAGGGGTGTGGTTCCCATGTTCATATAAGGGAGACCGGAAGGTGTGCTCCAACTATGGGGGGATCACACTCCTCAGCCTCCCTGGGAAAGTCTATGCCAAGGTGCTGGAGTCTGTCCGTTAGTCCAACCACGGTACAGGAGGAACAATGTGGTTCTTGTCCCAGTCATGGAACACTAGACCAGCTCTTTACCTTCTTGAGGTTACTTGAGGACGCCTGGGAGTTTGCCCAACAAGTCTACATGTATTTTAAGGACATGGAGAAGGCATTTGACCGTACCCCTCAGACTGTCCTGTGGGAGGTGCTTCGGGAGTATGGGGTGTTTGGCCCATTGCTATGGGCCATTCGATCCTTATACAACTGCTAAAAGAGCTTGGTCTGCGTAGCCAGCAATAAGTTGGACTCATTGGGTGTTGGACTCCACCAGGGCTGCCCTTTTCTGTTCAGAATTTTTATGGACAGAATTTCTAGGCGCAGCCAAGTGGGGGAAGGCTTATACTTGGGTGGTCTAAGAATCTGATCTCTGCTTTTTGCAGATGATGTGGTTCTATTGGCTTCATCAAGAGACAGCCAGCAGCTCCGAGTGTGAAGCAGCGGCAATGAGAATCAGCACCTCCAAATCTGAGGCCATGGCCCTCAGTCAGAAAAGGGTGGAGTGCCGACTTAAGTGCAGGGATGAGTTCCTGCCCCAAGTTGAGGAGTTTAAGTATCTCAGGGTCTTGTTCATGAGTGATGGGAGAAGTAAGCAGGAGATTGACAGACAGATTGGTGCTGCAGCAGCAGTGATGCCCTGTACCGGTTCATCGTGGGGAATTGAGAGCTGAGTATAAAAGCGAGGCTCTCAGTTTACCGGTTGATCTATGTCCCTACCCTCACCTATCGTCACGAGCTTTGGGTAGTGACCAAAAGAATGAGATTGCGGATACAAGTGGTGGAAATGAACTTTCTCTCAAGGTTTACCTGGCCTCTCCCTAAGAGATAGGGTGAGGAGTTCAGCCATTCGGGTGGGGCTCAGAGTAGGAAAGGAGCCAGTGAGGAAGTTCAGGCATCTGACAAGAATGCCTCCTGGGCGCCTCCTGGGTGAGGTGTTCTGGGCATTGAATGAGGCTACGGGGCAGACACAGGAAACACTGGAGAGATTATTTTTCTTGGCTGGCCTAGGAAATCCTTTGACAAGCTAGAGGAGGTACCCAGGAGAGGGAGTCCAGGGCTTCTCTGCTTAGGCTGGCCCTGCAACCTGGCCCTGGATTAGCTGAAGAAAATGGATGGGTGGATGGATGGATGGATGGGTGGATGGATGGATGGATGGATTTTCTTTCTTTTTCTTCAGTCTGTGATACTTCATTCTGTAATAGGCTGGCCAAAACAAAAATGATAAGTCAGTGTTTAATTTCACCAACAAATCCATTACAGTGTAAAATGTTGATTCTATTCTTTTTATTGTCAAAATTGTTTAGATTAAAATGAAATCAGTTATACTACCCAATAAGGTAAAAGACTAAATGAAAAAACAAGTCAACTTGTTGTTATGTTGATGTACTGAACACTGCAGCTTCTAATAAAAAAATATTAGCTGCACAAATTGTGCTAATTCATAAGCAACAGCACTGTTAAAGTATTTTACAATCAGTATCATTACAAAATAGAAACAATCGAGGAGCTCATGTGACACTGTAAAAATCCAGCCAGGTCTACTAAAGGTCAAGATGAATGGAGGGGTAAAGATGTTGGTGAAATAGCCACAAAAAGATAAAGACAGTCAGTCCAGATGACATGCCTATGGAGGTATGGAGATGTGT
This sequence comes from Haplochromis burtoni, assembly GCF_018398535.1. Taxonomy (NCBI): domain Eukaryota; kingdom Metazoa; phylum Chordata; class Actinopteri; order Cichliformes; family Cichlidae; genus Haplochromis; species Haplochromis burtoni. The sequence goes on from NW_024582664.1 coordinate 596,021, forward strand.
AGAAGAGCAGGCAGTGGACCAGTGGAATGGGGAAGAGTACTCAGGGGTGCCACCAGGGATTTGGGGCCCCATGAAAAAAATATTAGCCCAATTTAATATTAGTTTAATGTTGCAAATCACGGTGGCCCTAAAAATATAACACTGTGCAAAGATTGGGTTTTAATCTGATTTAGCTTAATGAAAGCTCTCTTCCAGCATGCTGAGACTGTACACCCAGCAGAACAAGGAAGACTGAGGACTGGTGAGTGTCAGAACCACTTTCCAGGATGACACAACAAACATCCATCAGGAAGATGGCCAGAACAGACTGTGTGCTTAGTGAATACAGCAGGCAACAGAAACCTGAGAAAGAAGAGGAGCAAAGAGAAAAATCATCAGGCCCCTGCATAGTACCCCTGGCAGATAGAGGAAGTGGCACAAGATCATACCATGACAGGCAAGACCCCAGATGGAGGCAGTGTAAAGTGCCCCTGAGACAGCCCAGCACATAACAGCAGAGGTCAAAATGGGACAGGAAGAAGGAACATGAGGAGCTAGCGAACTAAAGGTGCTGAGAGAAGAACTTGAGTAGATGTGAAAGGTGAAGGCAATACCCAGTGGTAATCAATGCTCTTAGTGCAGTGACTCCCAAACTAAGGGAGTGTCTCCAGCAGATCCCTGGAACAGCATCCAAGATCTCTATGCAGAACAGCACAGTCCTAGGAACAGATAAGATACTGTTGAGGTCCCTCAAGCTCCCACGCCTCTGGCAGAGGACCTGAGCTTGAAGGATAAAGTCTGCCAGCAGGGGCAAGAGGGGAATTTTATATATATGCATTTTTTTGCCTTTTAACTAAAAGGTAATATACACTACCAGTCAATTTAATTAATTTCATTTAATGGTTTTTCTTTATTTTCATGACTATTTAAATTGCAGCTTCTCACTGAAGGCATCAAAACTATGAATAAACACATGTGGAATTGTGTAGCAAATGAAAAACTATGAAGTAACTCATAACATAAATTCTAATGTTTTAGGATTTAGATTCTTCAAAATAGCCACCCTTTGCTTTGATTACTCCTTTGCACACTCTTGGCATTCTCTCATTGAGCTTCATGATGTAGTCACCTGAAATAGTTTTCACTCCTCAATCGATCTCATCCCAAGCATCTCGATTGGGTTTAGTTTAGGTGACTGTGGAAGCCAGGCCATCTAGAGCAGCACTCCCTCACTCTCCTTCTTGGTCAAATAGTCAAATAGCCCTTACCCATCCTGGAGGTGTGTTTGGGGTCATTGTCCTGTTGAAAAATAAATGATGGTTCAACTAAACGTACACCAGATGGGATAGCACATCTCTGCAGGATGCTGGGTTAGCCATGCTGACTCATTGTGCCTTAATTTTTGAATAAATCCCCAACAGTTTGACCACACCATCACACCTCCTCCTCCATGCTTCATGATGGGAACCATGCAAATAGAGACCATCCCTTCACACAAAGACACAGTGTCTTTGTGTGAGGAGATGGTCTCCATATGCATGGTTGCAAACATCTCAAATTTGGACTCATTAGACCAAAGCACAGATTTCCACTGGTCTAATGTACATTCCTTGTGTTTCTTGGCCTCCCCTGAACAGTTGATGTAGAGATGTGTCTGCTACTGGAACTCTAATCTGAGGTACTCTTGACTAGCAATTTTTGAGGCTGGTAACTCAGATGAATTTATCCTCAGCAGCAGAGGTGACTGTTGGTCTTCCTTTCCTGGGGCGGTCCTCATGTGAGCCACTTTCATGATAGCACTTGAGGGTTTTTTCGACTGCACTTAGGTCAGTTCCTTCATCGTGATTATGCAAATTCTCATGACCACTGATCAACAACCACTGATCAAAGACCACTGATCAATGGCCATGAATACCATTCACAGAGAGTTGGGGAATGGCTGCAATCACAGCACTGTAAGATGGCTTACAGAAGCCCCCTCCTCGATTCCCTTTTCACGTAAATGTCCTCCTTGATTCCGCGCTCAAACCAGCGTTCCTCCCTGTCCAGGATGTGTACATCCTCATCATTGAAAGAGTGTCCACTGGCCTGTAGGTGTAAATAGACTGCAGAGTCTTGGCCTGACAAGGTAGCTCTTCTGTGTTGTGCCATTCGGTTCGCCAGAGGTTGTTTGGTTTCCCAAATGTATAAATCCTGGCAATCCTCCTGGCACTTAACAGCGTACACTATGTTACTCTGTTTGTGTCGGGGGACCTTTTCCTTGGGGTGGACCAATTTTTGGCGCAGCATTTTTTGAGGTTTGAAACCCACAGAGACACGGTGTTTAGAAAAATTATGTCTCAACTGTTCCGATACTCCTGACACGTATGGGATCACTACAGGTTTTCGCTTCGTCAGCGGTTATCCTTCTCTCCTGGATCGGCTGGAGCTTTCTTTAGGAGCCTTCCCAGCTTTGACAAATGTCCAGCTGGGATAACCACATTTACTCAGGGCCTTCTTGATGTGATGGTCTTCTGCTTCTCTGCCCGCCGTGTCTGTGGGGATGGTGTTGGCTCTATGTTGTAGCGTCCTGATGACACCCAATTTATGCTCCAGTGGATGATGAGAGTCAAACCTTAAATACTAATCCGTATGCGTAGGTTTCCGGTACACATCGACTTTTAGATGTCCCCCTTTACTGATGGAGATCTCACTGTCTAAGAAGGCAAACCTGCCACTTTTCATATCCTCCCTGGTGAATTTGATGTGTCTGTCCACCAAGTTAATGTGATCCGTGAATTGTGGTACGTCCTGATTTTCACCCAAGTGTCATCCACATACCTGAACCAATGACTTTGTGGTGTTCCAAGGTAGACAAAATAAAGCCCTCTTTTTCACTTCTTCCATGTACAAAATTTGCCATGATGGGTGAAACTGGGGAACCCAAGGCACACCCATGTTTCTGCCTGTAGAACTGACCCTTGTATGTGAAATAGGTGGAATGAAGACACAGTTCCAAAAACAAACACACTTTTTCAATGCGGAGAGTGGTCCTGTTGCTGAGGTTGGGATCATCCTGTAATCTCTTACGAACTACCTCCCTTCCATGACTGGGATGCAAGTGAAGAGAGATGTAACATCGTACAAGACCATGGTTTCATGTGCCTCCATAATGACATCTCTCACCTTCTCAACAAAATCCAAGGGGTTCTGAATGTGGTGTTCAGAGCTGCCTACGAGCGGGTTGAGGACCAAAGCCAGAAAATAAGAGATGTTATAGGTAACCAAGTTGATCAAAGGAGCTTTCAAAGAAAAGCGTCTGGACTTCTTTAAGTTGCTTGAAGACCACTCCCACTAGGTTTAAATCTGGGACTCCCCACCATTTGACCTTAGAACTGAAGAAGCTTCTCGGATGAGAGGTGAAACGTCTTCAAGCAACTTAAAGAAGTCCAGACGCTTTTCTTTGCAAGCTCCTTTGACTACGATGACCTGGATGACTGAGAACCTTCACAGACATAACCAAGTTGATCATACAGACAATCGGTCTTAAAGGTGCATCCTATTTATGTATCTTCGGTAAACCATACAGACTTGGTGTAGATTCCTCTGGGTATAGCCTGTGGTATGAGGTCCGGTCAATAGCATTGTCCTGTTCTAACTGCTTCAGATGGTCTATCACCCTCCTCCTGTAGTCACTTCCTTGGTCTCGTTTCAGGGACTCATATGTATTTTCGTCACTAAGCAGTGACAAAATTTTCTCATGATAGTCTTTCTGGTTTAGCGAAACTGTACACCTACCTGTCTGTGCAGGTTCTCTGTCATCGTAGACTACAATGACCGTTCTCGGTCATTGTAGTCTAAGGAGCTTGGAAAGAAAAGCGTCTGGACTTCTTTAGGTTGCTTGAAGACGTTTCACCTCTCATCCGAGAAGCTGGGTGTAGGTCATAATCAGCCAAGGTTTTGGGTGAGCTCGTTGTGAAACCTAGCCCCACCCTATCATGTGATTTCCTGAGGTTAGAGGCCCAGGAGAGGGCATTAAGGCGTTTGGGAAGGGATCTCAGAACGGGCATTAAGGCGTTTGGGAAGGGATCTCAAAACTGGATTATAGATGGTGTCGTAAACCACCGTAAACCACCGCTCAAAGAAATTCGCTCACAGTGGACATAAATGGCTTCTTTTAATCCTCTTTCAAACCATCTGTCTTCTCTGTCCGAAATATGTGTACATTGGCATCCTCAAAAGACTGACTCTTGTCCTTTAAATGCAGATGGACCGCCGAGTCTTGTCCCATGGAGGTGTCTCTTCTGTGTTGTGCCATGCGTTTATGAAGTAGTTGTTTGGTCTTACCAATGTAGAGGTCTGGGCATTCCTCGCTACACTGTACAGCTTGTGTTTAGGAGTTTTGTCTTTGGGATTAACCAGTTTTTGTCTGAGTGTGTTACTGGGTCTGAAGTACACTGGGATGTCGTGCTTGGAGAAGACTCTCCTTAGTGTTTCAGATACATTGGCTACATAGGGGATGACAATATTGTTGCGTTTTTCATTCTTATCTTCCCTAGTGTCTGATCTTCTTTTCTGTGCCTCCTTGCTGACTTGATGAAAGCCCATCTAGGATAGCCGCATGTTTTAAGCGCTTCCTTTACATGTGTGTGCTCCTTTTTTTCCCCTTCAGGCTTAGAGGGAACATTCTCTGCCCGGTGATGTAGGGTCCTGATTATTCCAAGTTTGTGTTCCAGTGGGTGGTGGGAGTCAAAGAGGAGGCACTGGTCCGTGTGTGTGTGTGGGCTTCCGGTAAACTTCAATGTTGAGGGTTCCATTCTCTTCAGTCCAGAAAAGGCAAACAGTTATCCTTTGTGTCTTCCCTGGGGAACTTGATGTTTTTATACACAACGTTAATGTGAGCAATGAAGGATTCCACTTCTCGTGTTTTGATTTTGACCCAGGTTTCATCTACATATCTGTACCAGTGGCTAGGTACTCTCCCTTTAAAAGAGCAAAGAGCATTTCTTGAGCAACCTGGAACTTACGAGGTCAAAATGGGAGATGCTCCCAAGGGTGGTGGAGAATGAC
>NW_024582664.1:602578-605168 GCF_018398535.1 Haplochromis burtoni
TTTTATCTCTGTCAAGATTACCCACACTTTGGAACCAACCCACCTTTAGAAGATTCATCCTCAAAAACCTGATGATTTGAGATTCAAGTGATCCGGGTTTTGAAAGTGACAAATATACACAGATTTAACTAAATTATCTTGAAAATTATTTGATGTGCGGAACTAAAATTTCAGACGGTAAGTTTGCCCATATGGAAAAGATATATATAAATCTTATAAAGTTTGTATCTGTCTTATGTGAAACTTGTATGAAAAGCATAAAAGAGTGAAAAATTATATAATGAAACTTGTATGTTTTGGATACTTACTAAAACAATATATGAAAGTAATGAGAAAGTGGCCACTTTCATGAGTAAATCATATAAGTTTTTACTATTTCTTTTCCATATGGGTGGGAATGACAGGGATGACTTCCCTATCAGTGGGGCCGAAGTCACTGAGGCTGTTAACTCCTTGGTGGCAGGGCCCCTGGGGTGGATGAAATAGGCCCTGACTTCCAGATGGCCCTGGATGATGTAGGGCTACCTTGGTTGACATGCCTCTACAATGTCGTGTGAAGAATTAGAATTAACTCCTCCAATATAGGGGCCATGGTTCTGAGCAGGAAAAAGGTTGCATGCCCAATCCACCTAAGGGAATAAGAAGTAAGGATGGGAATTCCTTGGAACTGTTAGCCCGCTTGCCTGTCAATTGTCAACAACGTAATGACAGGAATGAGGCATGATGTCTTCCACAGCAGTGGGACCCTCTGCATACTCAGACTCATCATGAACAGTTTATGAAGGACAATGACAAGATAATATGTGACACGGTCTTCAGAGTCCTCAAGGGCCTATAATGGACTTATGTGCCAAGTTCGGATACGCAACTCCTGACTGTGTAGGAAGAGTTGGCTATCAAAAAATCAAAAATAGACACACAGAAATTTGATGCATTACAGAAACTAGTTCCTCACTACCAAAGATTATTTAAACTATAGTATTTAAAATTGATGCCTTTCTGAAAGACACATATATGCAGGTCTCAAAAGAGTAACCAACTTGTTAGCTGTGTGTAAGCCTATGTTAAACTGGAAGTTTATAACTGTTACATTTTATATGTATATTTTCTGTTGAGAAGTTACTATGCATTAAATAAGCCCAAGTCCTCTGTGGAATTGGGTTCGTAGCAAACTGCTTGAGTAAATTAAAATTCAGGCCAGTTTGCAAAGACTTAAAAACACATGAAGTAAAAAATAAAGTGAGTCTCTGAGATGAAAAATCCATTGTAGCTGCACTCTCACATTAATGCTGAAAGAAAACACAAATAAAAGAATATGAGTTGGAAGCCGGCACTCTGTTCTACGAAAAGTCAAAATATAGCTGCTCCCATAGGCGTTTTCTCAGCAAAATTCTGTCATATCTATTTTAGTCAAGGGACACCCAAATCATCACACTTCCACCTCTATGTTTGAGCTTTGATTCTACAAGCTGAAGTTTAAGGGCCTGTGCATAACATAGGAAACTTGTTATAAAGATAATACATTACATCTTGCTTTGTATACACTGTGCTTTCACGTGTCTTCTCTAGAAACTCCAGTTTCTCCCTCAATCAAAAATTAGACTAGGCTAAATACTTCCAGTCTTAACCCAAAGAATATTCAAATTCTAAAGAGTTCTATTTGCTGGTCAAACCCAAACATGACATAAATCAGCCAATTATATTTTTTTGGTTTCAAAGATTTGCATAACAAGAGCTCATTCTCAACAAATGTGATTTGAATTGCTAAAGGTTACAAATCACTTATAATCATTTAATACTGTTATGATTATGGAAAGTCTTAATCAACCAAATGCCTTTGGATTTGAATGGAGCTGAATAATAGATTCATTGATAATTAAACACAGTAGTTATTTTCAATCTAAAACATCATCAGCATATGTCCCTAAAATATCCCCAAATTCCAAGAGACTCAGTTGCACTGAACAGCTTATTAAGTCTGCTCATCTTAGGTACTACACACTGATTAGTTTTAAATGATGACTCTGGTCTGTGACAGGAACACAGTGTTCAATCATGACTGCAACCTCATGACTGAACAAAGAGGATGTAAAAACATAGCATTCATCTTAAATAAATTATAATAAAAATCCCCACAAACCTCATCCACATTCTCAAAAGCGTTGATAACATCATAAGGCAAGCAGGACAAGAGGTCGATGACAAACCAGGTTTTGACATAGTTCATGCGAATTAGTTTGGGATCAGAGATAACCTCTCCAGCTGGACCAACAAACGTAGTGTGGAAATTGAGGACAATGTCCACGAGGAAGATGACATCCACAATGCTGTCCACCACCAGCCAGGTGACATTGTTCTGCTTGGTCTTAAACGAGACATTGTAGGGCACCATGATAGCAGTGTAGAATGTCAGGATGAGGATAACCCAGTCCCACGTGGTCTTGAAAAGGCAGTAGTGGAGAATGATGTGTGGTGGTGTCTTTGGGGTTTCCTGTTTGTACTGAGGCAAGATATCTGAACCCAGCTGGAGAACCTGCAAAACACACACACACACACACACACACACACACACACACACACACACACACAC
>NW_024582664.1:605195-624366 GCF_018398535.1 Haplochromis burtoni
ACACACACACACACAAAAGAGTTAGGCTGGGCTTAAAAGCAGAAAGAATATATTACCATAATGTGAACAAGAGATGCAGTATAGTACAACTTGTTTTTACCTGAAACTGAGACTGAAATACTTTGCTAAACAGCACATTTGAGCTATCTTACAGTATTTTCTGTCCTATAGTAAGTAAGACATAACATTCAGCAATTATCCAGAAGTACCTGACTTAGTAGAAGTTCAACAAACATGATAAAGTATTTTTAAAAACTTATTTTGGGGCAACAAACCTTTTAGCTTAGCACAATTCTTCTTGTTATTTAGATGTATTTATCTCTATTTTTGGCATGGTGACTATTACAAATTTAATTCAGATAATTTTTTCAGCAAACTGACAAAATGAGCTCATAATCCTCTATCTTCTATACATGGCTGATGTGTGACAAAAGATGTTTCTACAACTCTTTTTACTCCTGGGTTCCCTGTTTGGTTTTCTGTATTAATGTGTGTCCTTTGTGTGGCCCGCCCTCCTGCTACTGTGCCTGGCACACATTCTCATAATCACCTCCTCAACCCTTGCAGTACACATTCCCAGTGTTTTTTTTGTTTGTTTGTTTTTTCATTAGGGAGAAAAAAGACCTTACTGTAGGGGAAATGGTGTTACCTCTGCCAGGCGTGAATGTTTATGAACATTCTCTCCTTTATGGACAGCTGGGGCAAGCTGCTGAAGAACTCCTCGACTGCTGGTTAGTGCACGAGTCAAACGAGCAAATTTACCCCACCCTGTCAAGGAGATAACACAACAGCATGAAGACACTGAAAACTTATCTTAACATTAAACATGATGAATGACTAAAACACTGCTGGATTTTGAAGCAACTAATGTTTAACCCAGTTAGCCATAGTAGGCTAGTTTTGTTGGTTTGGTTCTTTCCTTTTTTTAAAACAATTTTAAATATTCCAACCATTTAATGTTAAAGACGGATAGCTTTCCATGACAGCAAACCGTAGTGGTATGAGCCAAAGTATAGTAACATCAACTGAGATGAGACTTTCCCTAGGAAGGTACAAGGTATATGAATGGTCAGAATGGTTCATTTGTTATTGAAGGGCAAGATCAGAGAGGCTAAAGACAATTACAAGAGAAGGCTGGTTTGGAAACTCCAGCAGAACAGCATGAGAAAGGTGTGGAAGGCAATCACTGGATTCGGGCCAATTAACAGCAGAGGAGCTGGGGGCGGTGAGGACAGAGCTAATGAGCTGTATGTGTTTTTCAACAGATTCATCACTGCAATGAATGATCACCACCCTTCTGACTTGCCTCTAGTCAGCGTGTAATACACAGCTACACCACTCTTTCTCGCTCTCTTACCACCTGGCACCATTGCCCCTTGTAATAGTTCTGACACCCCTCCCCCACCTATCACTTTCACTCATGCCCGGGTTCAGAGACTAATGAGAAGACTTCACTCAAGAAAATCTGCTGGTCCAGATGGGGTGAGTCCCTGTGTCTTCAAGACCAGCACTTGGACTCCACAAAGCTGGGTCTTCAAGACCCAGCTTTGTGGAGTCCTTCATAAACTGTTCATGATGAGTCTGAGTATGCAGAGGGTCCCACTGCTGTGGAAGACATCATGCCTCATTCCTGTGCCAAAGACGCACAGGGAATGAGACACAGTGGCCCCCAGGATTTCAGACCTGTGGCATTAACTTCCCATGTCATGAAGACACTGGAAAGACTTATCCTTGACCAGCTCTGACCTATTGTCAGGCCACATCAGGATCCCCTTCAGTTGGCTTACCAGCTACAAGTACCTGGGAATCCCACAGGCAAATGGGAACCATAAAGAGGCTGCTAGAAAAACTGAACCCAACAAATACCTGCAGGGTCAGGGAAGTCCTGAGGTGTCAACTGAATGGGAGAACCGCATTCGGGCTATCAACAACTACGACCTGCTTGTGATCACATACCCTTCTGCAATAATAAGCTGGTCAAAGGAGGTAGAAGACACTGACATCAAAACAATGAAGCTCCTTACCATGCATAGAGAGTTTCACCCCAAGTCCAGCACCCTGAGACTGTACACTAAGTGGAAGAAAGGAGGCCGGGGACTACTGAGTGTCAGCACCACAGTTCAGGATGAGACAACAAACATTCATGAGTACATCAGAAAAATGGCCACGACCAACTGCATGCTCAGTGAATACCTCAGGCAGCAGAAACCCAAGAAAGAGGAGGAACCATCATGGAAGGACAGATGCCTTCACGGTATGTGCCACCAGCAGATAGAGGAAGTGGCTGACATCCATAAATCCTACCAGTGGCTGGACAAAGCTGGACTGACAGATAACACAGAGGCACTAATCATGGCACCACAGAAACCAGCTCTGAGCACAAGATCCGTAGAGGCTGAGGTCTATCACACCGGGCAAGACCCCAGGTGCAGGCTGTGTAAAGATACCCCTTAGACAATCTAGCACATAATAGCAGGGTGCAAGATGCTAGCAGGCAGGGCATACATAGAACGCTATAAGCAAGTGGCCGGCATAGTATATAGAAACATCTGTGCCGAATATGGCTTGGAAGTCCCGAGGTCAAAATGGGTGGTTGAGAATGACCTAGCTAAGATCCTGGGGACTTCCAGAGACAGACAAAATGGCGATGGCTAACCAAACAGACATAGTAGTAGTGGAGAAGCAGAGGAAAATGGCCGTAGTGATAGATTAGGGGGGTCAGCAACCTTTAAGACCCATCCATCCATCCATTCGCTACCGCTTTTCCTTTTCAGGGTCGCGGGGGGCGCTGGAGCCAATCCCAGCTGTCGTAGGGCGAGAGGCAGGGTACACCCTGGACAGGTCGCCAGTCTGTCACAGGGCTAACACACAAGGACAGACAACCATTCATACTCACATTCACACCTAGTGACAATTTGGATTATCCAATTAACCTATCCCCACAAGCTGCATGTCTTTGGACGGTGGGAGGAAGCCGGAGTACCCGGAGGGAACCCACGCAAACACGGGGAGAACATGCAAACTCCACACAGAAAGACCCCGGCCTGATGGTGGAATTGAACTCAGGACCTTCTTGCTGTGCGGCAACAGTGCTAACCACCGTGCCACCTTTAAGACCCAAACAGCCATTTAGGAAAACACTGGGAGCCACAAATACGTTTTGAGATCTAAAATGAAGATAACACTGTATATACTGTTTTTTACCTTTATGCTTTGTGTGAACAACTAAGGTGTGTTACTTATGAAATCCATGAAGTGCTACAGAGAAAATTACATTTTATTTATGTAATTAACACATTTTGAACTCTTAAAGAAATATAACAAAAGGAAGACACCCAGCTGAACTAAAATGATCCAGCAAACAAAAACTGTTGTGAGCCACCCTTATATCACCTTTGGGCTTTTGGAGCCTTGACCTGACTTTTAAAAAATAATTGGAAAAAAAGTACTATGCTGCTAAAAAATGAAAAATAGATATTTGCAAAATTCTGTCTAAATATGTATTTTACCTGGTTAATGTGTGTGGCGGGGCGTGGTCTGCAGCACCGCAGCAGGGGAGGCGGATGCACCTGAGCGGCACCCACGATTACTCCTCGCTGCCTTAACGCCTGCGCTCTCTCTGCTGTTGTGTTGGTGTGAGTCGGGCTGTGAGCTGAAAAGCTACAGCCGGCTGTGTGCGTACAGCAACCATGTGTGAAAAGTGGTCAATAAAGAGATGCTGAAAAGCGTGTTCATGCAAACCTCGTCAGGTCTGCTGTGGTATGTTTACAATGGGACTTCTGCTCCTGAACCTCTGCGCACAGCGTCTGCAAATCGGGGCTGTACGAAGTGACTTTCATCTTTACGCAGGACTGTAAGCTGTCCTCTGTGAGGCGTGAGCGGTGTTTGTTTTTAACATAGTTCATGGTGGAGAATAGCTGCTGACATAATGTGGATCCATAATTGGCCTACCCGGGGTTGAAAGTCTCGATAAATGCATGGCGTTTCGGCAGGTATACCGGCTTCCGCGAGTGTGACGCTTATTTTGAGTGATGAAAAAATAAAAGAATATAATTTTATTTTTATATTTCAATATCACAATAATCTTCCAATTTAGAACTACAAGGTAAAAAAGAACTAACATAAATAAAATACACTTCAGCTAAATACTTCTAATTTATTTTCCCAAACCACTATAACGACTAAAGAGCCGCATGCCGACCCCTATGATAGATGTAGCGAAACCGAATGACAGCAACATCAGGAAAAAGGAAGTTGGAGAAGTTCCAATGACTCAGAGAAGAGCTTGAGAAGATATGGAGGGTGAAGGTAACAGTGGTCCCAGTGATAATCGGAGCACTCGGTGCAGTGACTCCCATGTTAGGTGAGTGGCTCCAGCAGATCCCAGGAACAACATCCGAGATCTGTCCAGAGCAGCTCAGTCCTAAGAACAGCAAAGACACTGTGCAGCACCCTAAAGCTCCCAGGCCTCTTGCAGAGGACCTGAGCTTGAAGGATAAAGACCATCCACAGGGGGGAGAGGTGAATTTTATACATATGCATGTATACTCCAAGATGAGGATACACGCATCCTGGACAGAGAGGAACAGTAGTTTGAGCAAGGAGTCAAGGAGACCATTTACGTGAAGTGGGGAAAGACTATCTCTGAATTGAGGACATTACATCTTTTACTATATTGCAATGCTGAGATTGCAGCCATTCTCCAACTCTCTGTGAATGGTACTCACGGCATGTCATGATCAGTGGTTGTTGATTAATAATCATGACAATGTGCATATTAATAATCAAGAAACTGACCTCACAGCCCATCGTTCGTCAGTGGTGCTAGTTTCAGTAATCATACAAATGTACTCTCTATAAGGTTGGGGAAACTTGCATTCAGCTAAAACCGAAGAAGTCGCTTGGATAAGTAAGGAAACACTGAAAATACTATGTCCAGATTAACAGAATCAACTCTTCTGAAAGTTACCTAAAGTGTACTCTTGAGTAAGGACAGTATTTTATCCTGCGATGTTGTGGAAGAAGAGATGAATTGTCAATCTCCAGTAATGCCCCAAAGTTTCGATAGTGGCACCACTGCCATTTTTTTTATTTATTTACCTTACCTAAGGCTGAGGCTTATAGAGTTCTGTGCATTGTTCCTCTTCAATAAATGCCCAAATGTCAACAGAAGAAATGATTTTCTGAAACAGGGTGATACATCAGTATTTATGAATTCCTGTTCATATTTGAGATTTCTGTCTCGTCACTTTTCCCAAGTAAGCTCACAATACTTTTACACATCTTTCTTCTTCAATATAGTAAATATTTATGCTCAGTGGATGACTTTGAGTGGATGCGAATGAAGGCTAAGGTGATCCTTATAGGATAATAGCTTTTTGACCCTTTTACACTTCTGGCACACTTGCTGTTGGGGCTGTCTATGTTATGAGTTTTGGGGTTTTTGGTTCTTTCTAGAGTTTTATTTATTTGAAAGAGGATTATGTATTGTTGGAATTGAGCTGTCAGCCATTTCCTAATGTTTATATGTCTATGTTTATTTTTTCCCTACACCTGGTAAAAAATCTTTGATATTGTTATTTCAAGTCTATAGTTTTGAGTTTCTGTTTTTTATATCCTTAGGTTAATCCAGCTGTGTGCTCCTATTCTGTTCCTTCAGCCTTTTCTATGTTTGTCTTTTATCTCTGTCAAGATTACCCACACTTTGGAACCAACCCACCTTTAGAAGATTCATCCTCAATCGGTTGCTTGAAGGCAGTGATGTCACTGAAAGTGCAGAGAAACAGGACAACTTTGTCCTGCTCATTTCTGATTGGGGCAATCTTCATGAAAAACCAAACTGGCATCCCTGCGGAACAGAACAGGAAGTAAAGCACTGTTTCTCACAACAACAATCTGTCAACAAGGAAAATATAATAACGCAAAATTAAAATAAAATTTAAAAAAGAATAACAAATAGACAACAATTTATTTGTGATTTGTACTGTTTCACTGCAGTACTACATTTCCTCTGGGCATTGGCATGTTGACATGATGGTGTCAAAAATTCAAGTAACCATCGGTGGGACCACTCCATTTTAAATACCCAATTTAAAAATTTATTGTACAAAAAGGTTCTTTTAAACAATATAATTCTGATATCGACACCATCTGATAATATTGTGTGTATGCGGTCTACAACCTAAATGTTTTTTGTTCACACTCTCTGAAGTTCAGTGAGTGATCACATGCACCGTAACCCACTGCTTTATCGGTAAATCAACAACTTTATGCCTAAAGCTGTATATACACCTGCTAGCCACTTGCAATGTAATGTATTTACTACCACGTCATATGCATACAAAGGTCTGCTAATCCTTTTTGTCTATACAATATAATTTGTTACAGCATCTGGATATCACTACATTATTTAACTGCTCCCCAGCCTGCCCTAACTTACAGTCCAGTGGAAGACTCCAAATTGCTGTTAGGTTTCAATAATACTAACAGAACACTACAGGGCTTAATACTGAAGCTTGTTTACCTGTTAGGGACAAGTGAATTTTTCAGTGGATAAGTAGAATAGAAATTTGTTTTCATTATCAAATACTAATACTGCAGATTTTCATATTATTTGCTAATCACCAGTTTAAATTTACTCATCATCCACATAGAAATTCTCCAATTGTCATTTTACTACAAGAGTTTGTGTATAGATATTAAAGTTTATTCATTCATATACCGCAAAATCACAACAATTGCCTCGAGACCCCCATAATAAATATATAAAGTGTAAGGAAATTTGTGTTTGGCAGAGCTGAAATGGGACAAAAAAAGCCCTGGCATTTCTGGTTCAGACGGCAATATATGTAATGTATATATGTATATATTTCATCTTGTTTGATTGATTGAAACAAGTTGGTAATCTGTGATACTCTCCCTTCATAATTATGTTTCTCCATCTATTTTCTTACCACATTAATTTCACTTTCTCCATCTCTTCTTCACTTCTCCACAGTTGGTACTAGCAGTGGTGCCTCCAGAATTTTTTCATAGGGGTACATGCAAATATTGGGGGGTAGCACCAAAAACAGAATTTCATGGCTTTTTTTATGTTGTTGTCAAATATAAGTTACTTGAAAAATGTGGCAATAGAAAAAAAGAATATGTATAGAGTTAATTTCCTGCTATTAAAGTTGATATCATTGAAAATAGGTACATATGAAAACCAAATAAGATTTTGAAATCCATAATATTCTGTTTTAATTGATCGATTGATTGATTGATTGAAGCAGAAGCTGCTTCTATAATTGGGAGGGATCTAGCAGAGGTGGAGGATAAACCTAACCTTGGTGTCTATTGTCTTATGTAGTCTGAGAGTTGACTGAATGTAGAGTGGGCATTGTTTGTCCTCTGCGGTGGGGACAGGTGGGCCGCCCTGTGCTCTATGGGGCTTGGTGGTGCTGCTGCTGTGGGCCCTGGTCTGGATTGGTCCAGGCCCCCTGCCCTTGGTGGATTTCGGGGAACAGGGATGCCCATGGGGGTCAGCAGGGGAGCTGGCTCCAAGAATAGGGTACTTTGCCCCCACTGCCAATCCTTTCCGCCCCATCCGCAATTGCATCTCTCCTCCCGCTCCTTCACACCACCACACATGCAGGGCCTTGAGGTACAGGTGCGTCACTGAGGTGCAGGGGAGGCATATGTCCTTTTTCCTCTCCAGGCCACCTGTGCCTCAATGTTATTCCACCACTTAGAGGCTTACATTACTTCCACTCTCATGACGCATACATATTGGGCCTTGGGGATGGGCGTCCAAAAGACGGTCTGTTTATTTTGCTTCACCTCTGGTGCTGGTGCTCTCAATTTTAAATACATGTAGACATTGAGGGTTCTTGGGAGGGGCTGTGCTGACACCAGCTGCTGAGTATATGTGAAATGAGGGTGGGAATGTATGTTTGTTTGTATCTGAGTGTGTGCCTGTTTGTCTATGTGTAGAGTGGGGTCTTAGACTCCACCTCTCTCGGAACATCTCAAATAACTAATAAACTAATAAACTATGACAGTCAAATTGACCACTATAGCAATCTGATGGGCTTTTTTCTTGGCCTTCAGACAATAATGCTGATTGAAACAGTGCTGGATAGAACAGGCAAAAAAACAAAACAAAAAGAAAAATGATAAATGAATTCTCACAAAAAAGAAGAAAAATGTTGAGGAAAGGCAAATAAGTGTTAGATCTTCTAAGGGTGTGGACTGTTGTCTGTCTCTATGTTGGACCTGAGATGCACCAGTGATCTGTATTGGCATCTGCTTTTCTGCAGCCCTATTACATTAATACAGAACAGGATGGCTTGGTGCTAGCAGCAGCAGCTTTCTGTGACTCTGGGGCCTGTTTTTTTTTTGTTTTTTTTGCCACTCTTCCACACTAAACTTTTTCTACAAGAAACGTGAGACAACAGCGAAGGTAGGGGAGGCGCCGGTCATATTGAGAGATTTAATTGGGAAATCCACTGTCAGTAATGAAAATGAACCAACGAGCTGCTATCAGTGCTTGTACGGTTACTACGCAGCAGCCCTTCAGGCTGGCACATCGGCCCAAAAGTGCGATGGCCCACCGGGAAAATGCCTGGTATGCTAGACCAGCCCTGGTGTTTGGTCAGTTATCTTTGTTGTAACCATCCTTCTTCTTATATTGTTGGAAAGCCTGTTTATTTCCCCCTAAATTGTGCCACATTTGTAAGGAAAACACATATGAAAATGGAAAATGCGCAGTTGCCAAACCTTCTCTGCCAATGCCGAGCAGCTGATTCTACTGTATACTGTTACACTAGGTGCTGACAATTAGGTACCTGATTGGTGCATGATACACAGCAACTGTAAGCATGGTCCCTACTACAGTGGTCAGTTGAATTCATTTCAATTCATTTTTATTTATATATTATTACTTTTGCTGCAGCATTTTCTATCAACTGAAGGCTTTTGGGGGAGTTTTTAAGACAACCTGACAATAATGAATTATTGTCCAGCCTGGAAGAAATAAATGCATAAAGTAGTTTTCTCATACAAAATATTTCTAATTTTAGACATATTGTGCAATCAAAAGAAAACAGTTTAATATGCACACTGAAGAACATACTGTGGTCAAAAAAGATTCATTTAAAAATGATTCTTTACACTGTTACTGGAGGCCAAGGTAATGCCATTCAGAGTAAGTATCTGGTTAGAAACCATGTTTAAAAAATTTTTAGGGCAGAGCACAATAACCTCAGTTTTATCTGAATCCAGGTCATCCAGGTCTATATGTTTTAAATACATTCCTATAGTCTAGCTAATTGGTGTGTGTGGTGTCTGTCTTCATGGATAAAGCTGGGTATCATCTACCTAGCAATGAAAACATATGCTATGTTCTCTAATGATACTGCCTAATGGAAGCATGTGTAATGTAAAGAGAAGTGGTCTTAGCACGGAACCCTGAAGTGGAGTGGAGAGGATGGAAAAAACGGACCTGCAGTCCAGATCTCAGTGCTATTGAACACTTATGGAATTGCCTTGGGTGTGCTGCTTGTGCCAGATTGGCCAATACAAATGCACTGGCGACTTGTGGCAAACACTGGGATGCCATCCCACAGCAAGCTGGCCAGCATGAGCAGTAGTGGTTTTTGATACGGGTGACACAGGCGGTTGCCCGGGGCGGCATTGTGGTGGGGGGCGGCATCACAGGCATCAGGAAAAAAAAAATTGCTCGTACTCATGCTGCCCCGACATCATGCCAGCGCATATTGGGAATGGCATAGGCACCAATCGGTTTTCTATCGCCCATTTGCTGGGAGTAAGGGCGCCCTCCATTTGTGAGGTGCACCTGCTGCTTGCGGCACAGGGAGGAGAGTGCGGGGGGCGTATTCTCCGGCTGGCTGGAGCAGCATCTAATAACCAATTCGCAAAATAACACAAAATAAAAACGAACCAACAAACACGAAAACACCAGACATCATGATACAGACTTACAATTTGCACCGATGTTTTTTCAAAATTCTATAAGCGAAAAGTGAGCGCGAGCGCCCTCGGTGCGCCTGCTCGCTGCTGAAGTCAAAGTAAACTTTATTGTCATCTCCGCTACAAACAGTCCAGTATATAGAGACGAGACGAGGAGGCTCCAGTTACAGCAGTGCAAGTAAACAAACAATAAGAAGAAGAAGAGTAAGAAAATAAATATACAGATTAGGACTAGGGGTAAAGGGATCAATAACAATTTATAATTTATAGTTTGATGATTTAAAGTCTCACACACAACCCGTCAAAAGGGGAGGGGGCCCTGCTGCTTCCAAATAGAGCACATTTCATTCATAATGTTGTAAATCCAAATCCATTATGTATTCATGATTTGAATCCTGGAATCCCAGAAATAAACCCTAGACAAAGTGAATCTGTGAACTAAGGTGAAGGTTATGTTGTGGTGGTCCTCAGGTTGGGGGATGGGTGTTCATACTGGAGTGCAAAATTAAAACCAATGGAAGATGGACAAGAAAAGTTCAAAGCCATCAGGTCCTCAGTTTAGAAAAAAGAGAAAAGAAGAGGAGGAGAAACGAGCAAAAGATAGAGGTAAGCAGATGTGTCATTGGATAATGTCATGTATCCTGAAACAATCAGAATCTTTATTAATCCCTAAGGACACTATATGGGTTACAGTTGTTCCAAGAAGAAATGGTAAAAATAGTAACAGTAACAGACTAAACTCCAAACAATACATTATGTTACAGATTTTAATATTAGTTAGTCATTGTTAGTTGTTGATTTGCGGTTTTGTGGACTTGGAGAAGGCATTCGACCGTGTCCCTCGAGGTGTCCTGTGGGAGGTGTTGCGGGAATATGGGGTGTCTGGCCCATTGCTACGGGCCATTCGATCCCTATACAACCGTTGCAAGAGCTTGGTTCGCATTGCCGGCAATAAGTCGGACTCGTTCCCGGTGGGTGATGGGCTCCGCCAGGGCTGCCCTTTGTCTCCGGTTCTGTTCATAATTTTTATGGACAGGATTTCTAGGCGCAGCCAAGTGGCGGAGGGCTTTCGCTTTGGTGGCCTCAGAATCTCATCTCTGATTTTTGCAGATGATGTGGTTCTGTTGGCTTCATCGGGTGAGGGCCTCCAGCTCGCACTGGAACGGTTCGCAGCCGAGTGTGAAGCAGCGGGAATGAGGATCAGCACCTCCAAATCTGAGGCCATGGTTCTCAGCCGGAAAAGGGTGGAGTGCCCACTCCGGGTCGGGGATGAGTTCCTGCCCCAAGTGGAGGAGTTCAAGTATCTCGGGGTCTTGTTCGCGAGTGATGGGAGAAGGGAGCCGGAGATCGACAGACGGATTGGGGCTGCAGCTGCAGTATGCGGACGCTGCACCGGTCCGTCGTGGTGAAGAGGGAGCTGAGTGTAAAAGCGAAGCTCTCAATTTACCGGTCGATCTACGTCCCTACCCTCACCTATGGCCACGAGCTGTGGGTAGTGACCGAAAGAACGAGATCGCGGATACAAGCGGCAGAAATGAGCTTCCTCCGAAGGGTGGCTGGCCTCTCCCTTAGAGATAGGGTGAGAAGTTCGGCCATCCGGGAGGGGCTCAGAGTAGAGCAGCTGCTGCTCCACATCGAAAGGAGCCAGCTGAGGTGGTTCGGGCATCTGACAAGGATGCCCCCTGGGCGCCTCCTGGGTGAGGTGTTCCAGGCATGTCCCACCGGGAGGAGGCCCCGGGGCAGACCCAGGACACGCTGGAGAGATTATATCTCTCGGCTGGCCTGGGAACGCCTTGGTGTTCCCCCGGATAAGCTGGAGGAGGTGGCTGGGGAGAGGGAGGTCTGGGCCTCTTTGCTTAGGCTGCTGCCCCCGCGACCCGGCCCCGGATAAAGCGGATGACGATGGATGGATGGATAGTTGTTGATTTGTCCTGTTCTCATTGTATGACGAATTATGATGGCTGTTTGGTAACCATTTGCATACTATGCTACTATACTCTCTCTCTCTTCGTGTGTGTGTGTGTGTGTGCGTGTGTGCAATCCAGTACAATTCACCAATTCGGTACAATCCTTAACATGTTTTGTGTGTGGCTAGGACAGGCTAGGACCGCCACTGAGCATGAATGAGGATGAATAAACTGTTAAACTATTAATATGTCTTGTTTCTTTAGACTAATCATCCAACGATCAAAAGGGAGTCAATTGGAAAATAACCTGTTTGGCATTGGCAGAGATGATATGCCAAGGTTTTCATTGATACAACCCACATACTCAACTCTGCTGCTCAACAAACCAATTAAATTTCCTTATAAATGTTACACCATTTAGAGGAAATGTGTTTTCCAATGGTATAAAATCTACTGCCAAGAAGCACTGTTACAACAAAGAAATATTCAATAATGGCAATGCTGCATCCCATGGAAAGACCAATTTCAAGCTTTGAACTTGAAAAGTAAACGTATGCGATCTGCAGCTATGCATAGCTCAGTGGCATTAGCTTGATATCTTCTATTCTAATTATGTTATTTGCTCCCAAATAGAGAGATTTAAATTTCACCGATAACTTTCTATCCAGGCAGAAAAAAAAGAACAATATTTTTTTCACTGATCCTTTACACAAAACAACCCCTAACTATACAACTTGTCACCAACAGAGAAAAAGATAACATGGGAGCCAAGAAAGCCCAGTGTTTCTGTTGATATGCAGCCTCCAGCAGCCTTGACCTATTGCAGCATACCTAAACAAGTGTTCTGGGTCACCTGATCCAACCATAAATTTTATCAAAATGGAAAGTTGTATAGTATAATCTTACAACTTAGAAGAATCAATACCATTTTAAAACCAAAGTCTTGTTAAATACTAAGTTATTTTGTATGATGTGTGAAGTTTGCTTTAGGTGGTGTTATGCTTATAAAAATATATAAAAACACAGAAATAAAAGAAACCTTCACCTTCTGAATTCTTTATCAAATACATTTTTTTTTGTTTACTGGCAAAAGTTGTTTGCAAATGTAATAGGCTAGGTCAGGGATCAGCAACCCGCGGCTCTTTAGTCTTTATTTTGCGGCTCCGGGTGGTTTGGGAAAATAAATTAGAAGTATTTAGCTGAAGTGTATTTTATTTGTGTTTAGTTCTTTTTTTAACTTGTAGTTCTAAATTGGAAGATTATTGTGATTTTGAAATATAAAAATAAAATTATATCTTATTATTTTTTCATCGCTCAAAATAAGCGTCACACTCGCGGAAGCCGGTGTACCCGCCGAAACGCGTGCATTTATCGAGACTTTCAACCCCAGGTAGGCCAATTATGGATCTTCGGATCCACATTATGTCGGCAGCTGTTCTCCACCGTGAACTATGTTAAAAACAAACACCGCTCACGCCTCACAGATGACAGCTTACAGTCCTGCGTAAAGATGAAAGCCCCGATTTGCAGACGCTGTGCGCAGAGGTTCGGGACCATAAGTCTTATTGTAAACATATCACGGCAGACCTGACGATGTTTGCATGATCATGCTTTTCAGCATCTCTTTATTGACCACTTTTCACACACGGTTGCTGTAGCATACAGCCAGCTGTAGCTTTTCAACAGCAGAGAGGGCACAGACTTTAAGGCAGCGAGGCGTGATTGCGGGTCCCACTCAGGTGCGTCCGACTCCCCTGCAGCGGCGCTTCAGACCACGCCCCGCCACACACATTAACCAGGTAAAATACATATTTAGGCAGAATTTTGCAAATATCTATTTTTCATTTTTAGCAGCATAGTGCTTTTTTTCCAATTATTTTTAAAAGTCAGGTCAAGGCTCCAAAAGCCCAAAGGCGATATAAGGGTGGCGGCTCACAACAGTTTTTGTTTGCTACATGGATCATTTTAGTTCAGCTGGGTGTCTTTCCTTTTGTTATATTTCTTTAAGAGTTCAAAATGTGTTAATTACATAAATAAAATGTAATTTTCTCTGTAGCACTTCATGGATTTCATAAGCAACACACCTTAGTTGCTCTGTGGATTCTTTTAAAAAGCAGTTAAAAACTTTTCTGTTCAAACAAGCCTTTTGTTGATCTACGTATTTTATATTCTTTACATTATTTACATTTGATCTTTTACATTGTGTATAATGTCTATTGATTGTATTGTTTATTTTAATATTTGTGTACAGCGCTTTGTGACTGCCTGTCTGTGAAAAGCGCTTAATAAATAAACTTTACTTACTTACTTTAGTTGTTCACACAAAGCATAAAGGTAAAAAAACAATATATACAGTGTTATCTTCATTTTAGATTTCAAAAAGTATTTGCGGCTCCCAGTGTTTTCTTTTGGTGGAAACCGGTCCAAGTGGCTCTTTGGGTGTTAAAGGTTGCTGACCCCTGGCTAAGTAATTAAAAGGCTGTGAGCTTTTAGCATGGTGTGTCCCAGATTAGCATATATACAATTTCTAGATTTCTTGAGATCCTTAGGTATCTGGGTTTTTGAGGAAGCAGTTCATACAAACATTTTTGGATGCAGCTTACACGGTCATATCCAGTACTATTAAATACTCACGGTTTTTCTTGTACATCAGAATCTCAAAAGAGTTCATCTCGTAGTTCTCAAAGGTCTGTCGAACCTTCTCACTCATTTCCTTGTCTGTCAGCTCTCCATACATGAAGCTGCAGAGGAAAACCAAGTATTTGCATTGATACAGTACACATTTACTTGAGACAATCAGTCCTCAATAATCCATGCGGTGGTATCCATGTGTGTTGTGGTACCTGCAGGTGCTGCTCTTTTGCATGACCTCAGCACGATGGTAGCCAGAGAGTTTACAGAAGCCATCATTGCTATAGACGATTGGCCACTCCACGATCTGAGCGTTTCCCAGCACAAAATTGGTATCTGACCACAGAAACCAATAAGTGATAGTCTGCCCTACTTCGCAACATCACATGACTGAAAAATTATATGAATCCAGCATACACAATATTTCTCCACATTTCACGAGGGCTACAACAACTAGTTTAAAAAATGCCCATTGCAGCCTTCCAGAGTCCACATTATTTTGATAAAATATTTTGGTTGTTCAATAGCACCAAACCCAATAGAGAAGCTAAGTTAAGCTAACTATTACGTAAGTAATTATTGCTAAGCAATTAAGTGGTAAATTAAACTAATAAATAATTGCCTTACTTTTACACCTGTAAAATCAGTTTTAAACTAATTATGATGATTCTTTTTATTTAATAACCAACTGGCCTACACTTAATACCTGTGCTATTAAAAGACGGTCATTTTTCAATTCAGTTCAATTCAGGTTAATTTATAAAGTGCCAAATCACAACAGTGTCCTCCACGTGCGTTTTATTGTAAGGTTGGGACCCTCCAATAACAGAGGGGAAACCTCTAATAGTGGATGGGAATTAATAAGAATTTATCAATTCCAATACCATTATTATTGGTATCGATTAGTGATATTACTTATTGATTCTCTTACTGATTTGTTTGTTACCTGTTGAAGTTCAGGGTCTAGTTGCTGGACCAGGGATGGGATTCACTCAGCTTTGACATCAATCTAGGTTTTTAGCTAGCTTAGTGTTAGCATGTTGTCTGTGCAGGTACTTGCAAAGAGCCGAATTTGTGTTGGCAGCAAAATGTGTTTGTCCTGGATGGAGGTTCCACTTACTCTTGTATTTTTGTCCTTTTCTGAATTAAAAATAAAAGTAATGTCTATATCCACCTTTAAGAATGTGCCAAAATCAGCTGATTGTAGTACAAGTGCAAGTGGAATCAATGAGCAGGCACACAGACTAACAGTTCAAAGGAATTGAACTCCTGGGAACTGGTTCTTGATTCCCATCCCACCCCCAACAATCAGATGTTCTATGAGGAAACAAGGCGACGGCAGAAAAGAAAAACTCTTTTTTTTCTGCCCCACATTCTACTTTTACCTCAGGAACCAGAGGCTAAGAAAGTAATTAAGTAAGTAACATTTATTTATAAAGCACTTTTCACAGATAAAATATGGATGGTAAATGGGGCCTGATTATTCAAGACCTTACATAAGGAGAAGGACGTTGAAATTTGATTCTGGATTTAACACGAAGGCAATGAAAAGAAGCTACTATGGGGAAAATACTGTCTTGCTTGTTACTTCCTCTAAGTACTCTAAGGAGCTTGGAAAGAAAAGCGTCTGGACTTCTTTAAGTTGCTTGAAGACGTTTCGCCTCTCATTGCTCTCAGGCGGTGTTTACAACACTAATTGTCTGCCATCTATAATCCAGTTTTGAGATCCCTTCCCAGACGCCTTAACGCCCACTCACATCCTGGGCCATCTGACCTCAGGAAATCACATGATAGGGTGGGGGTAGGTTTCACAATGAGCTCACCCGAAACTCTGGCTGATTGTGACCTACACCCATTTTCACACCTTGGCTCATGTGATTAGGTAGAGGATCATATTGGGTCTTGTCCTGTGGGGATTCCACAGTCTTAAATCTGGGACTCTCCACCATTTGACCTTAGAACTGAAGAAGCTTCTCGGATGAGAGGTGAAACGTCTTCAAGCAACTTAAAAAAGTCCAGACGCTTTTCTTTCCAGCTCCTTTGACTACGATGACCTGGATGACTGAAACCTTCACGGACATCTTCCTCTAAGTACTCTATTTTTCTTCTATTATTGTCTTAGGGTCTTTACAATATAAAAGTGCCTTGAGGTGACTGTTGTAAATTGACATCATATAAATATAATGAATGAAAACTCAAGTCATTAAAGTTGCTTATCTTTTCCAGCATGGTCATGGTCTTGGCACTGGATTTAGTGTGCTGCATTCCTTCTTGAGTCTTCATGAATGTCTTTTGTTAATATATAATTAGAGATGCAGTTACCCCCTTTTACTGAATAATGGCTGGTGTAATTCAAAGCATGTCTAGAGGAACTTCCTAACATTTAAATTAGTGACTGGTGATATGAAAAAAAAATATCCATCCATCAATTTTGCAAGTATCTTTTCGATACAAATGAAGCACATTTACATTTCCTAGTATAAGCAACAATGGGACAAGTCTGGGCATTTCTGAGAGAGCACTAGCAGCAAAAAAGGGATTTACTTTAACAACCAGTACTTTGCAAAACATTCAAGAAAATTGTTTCTTGTGAAACTTGGAACCACAAACTGATTATTATTATTATTATAAATGTAGAGTAGTGTCAGTTTGAATTAATGCAGCTGAGTAATTTTATTCAATTCAGTGAGGTGTGATGGTAATGTTAGCTTACAGCAAAGGTAAATGTAGTATGTTACTATACAGGCTGTGATTTAGTAAAATAATTATTCCCCCTGATTAGTGTGGCTTTAGTTAAAGCAAATACGCCCATAGAGAGCAGCGAGTAACAATTAGAAAATTTTCTTAGTTTTATAGTGTACATATTATTTATTGATGCAATTTGCACTTACATACTTTTACTGTTTTTAAGTGACTTCATTTGTACTTTTCTTTGTTTTTAGAAGTAGGGTGGACCCTGGATAACTGGTTTCTTTCTCTTGTTACAGGCCTACACACCGCTGCTGTCTTGTACCCTTTGTTGCTTTGTTGCTGTTGTGTTTGACTGGCATCGATTGGTTCCTTGTTCTATAGTGCTTTAGTGTTAACAGTTTGTTATATTTTAATCATGCTTTTAGTTGTACTGCTAATAATTGTATTTTAAACGGTGTGTGTGTGTTTGTATTCCTGTATATAATATTTCCTGAATTTTGTGTTCTGTATTGCTTGATATGCATGTTTATTTTAATTTTCTTTAGTGAAGACACAGCTGCTTACAGGGGGAGGGGGGCTAGGCACGTGTGGTGGAATTCCCTTTTGTGGATTGGAGTGTACATACCGGGAAACAAGTATAACGGGCCATTTAACTTGCAGTGAGAGTGGCAGTGAGGATTTCAGAAAGATTACACGGGTGAGTGATTGGTGGCACCCTTGGTCCCTCCTCCCTGTAGGTTGCCTTCAAGTGGCTAGTCTCCACCATTTTAGTTAACTATTTTCTTGAGCTGCTATTTTAACCAAGGGCAGCATCATGG
Source organism: Haplochromis burtoni (assembly GCF_018398535.1). Taxonomy (NCBI): domain Eukaryota; kingdom Metazoa; phylum Chordata; class Actinopteri; order Cichliformes; family Cichlidae; genus Haplochromis; species Haplochromis burtoni. The sequence continues at coordinate 623,215 of NW_024582664.1, forward strand.
CAGTGAACCTGGTCCTTTAAAGTAATGTTTATTAATAAAGTGTCTTAACGGTTTGGTACTGTCAGCCCTGCTATTTAGTTTGTTTTTATTCTCTGCAGCTCTAAATTGGTAGTTGTTTATCTAATAAACTTTGCTCTATGAAATTGATTTGCCATACCCCTACTTGTTAATAAGGAGCCTATGTGCCTTTTGTAACTATTACCAACGTGTGAATATATATATATATTATTATATTATTATATATATAATATTATATTATATTATATATATTATGTGTTGTTGTGTGTGTGTGTGTGTGTGTGTGTGTGTGTGTGTGTGTGTGTGTGTGTGTGTGTGTGTGTGTGTGAGGGCACAGAGAGAGAGAGAGACAGAGAGAGAGAGAGAGAGAGAGAGAGGAATAGCCATCACTGAAAGTAAAGAGCTACCATAATAAATTTAAACCATAATTACTTGTGGTTTCAGTACTACTTAGGTTTTTAGCAATTGCCCGTGTGTGTTTATGTGGCTATGCCTGAAGGCGAAATGAGCAACAAAATCACAAAACATTATATATAAGAAATATATTATCACCATTTGAAGCCAGGTGCAGAATAGATCAGAACCGGATCGTATCTTACCGTTGGACCGGCGGACGATGTTCTCTAGAAACGTGTTCTGAGGGGCCACGAGACCCCGCCGTCCTCTCGCCATCCTGCCGTCCTTCTGCAATGAGCAGAGCGAGCTGCTTCCTGCTGCTCACATATTACATATAAACACGAGCTTCGCACGCTGTATAGTATGTGCTTGTGCTCGCTCTCTCCCCACCTCAGCAGGCTCGCTATTGGCAGATTGTTGCTGCACAAGCTTCGAGATGGGCCAGAGACTGGCTGTGATAGAGCGAGCTTCAAACATATGTGGGGAGAGAGGGTGGATGCCAGAGGAGTGAGAGAGGCGTATTGATGCTTTATACATGAGCATTACATTATCATCACGTCACTGATTGCAATTATAACACTGCAGAATAATATATTCGTATTAAGAAACGTACCAAGTAAGTAAGTGCACCTGTAGTGACAAATGTGTTTGTGTTTTTTTTACTTTATGCGTGAAAATGTAAGTGGTGGCACTAAACGGAACAATGTGCTTCAAAGTGTTGAACCGTGGGTTTTCGAG